>NW_021627755.1:50000-101515 GCF_004785775.1 Grammomys surdaster | reverse complement strand
GGGGGGGGCGCTGTGGGGTGGGGCGGGGGAGGGAGGGAAGGAGAGAAGGAGGGAAAGGGAGGGAAGGAGGGAGTGGGTAGGGAGGGAGGGAAAATAGAGAGAGAGGGAGAGATGGAGAGAGGGAGAGAGGGAGAGAGGGAGAGAGAGAATGATTCTTGGAATTCTGGCCTTAATGATCATCTACCAGTCACTTGCTAACCACTGAAGATTCTGGACAAGCAGTGATCCATTCCTGTTGTAGCCCAGAGCTGTGGCTTCAGGAATCATATATCTGGAGGAGAATTTAAAGACTATCTTAGTCAAAACACGTTCAACTCAAGGTTACTCAGCCACTAGCAGCAAGGCCTGGGATCGAGCAGTAATAGTTGTGACTAACTGGCTGTGTTAGTCAGTTCCCTGTCACTGAGACAAAACACCTGAACTCGTCAGTCATTGGAGTTGGTTTGGGCTTTGCCAGTCAATGGAGTTGGTTTGGACTTATGGCTTTAGAGCTTTTAGTCCATGCTTACTTGGCCCTGTGTAGCACAGTTCCTAAGGAAGGAACCATGTAAAAATAATTTTAAAATCTGCTTTTCCTTTTGGTCCCTTAGTTTCCATCAATAACGACTCTAAAACACTATTTATTATTATTATTGCTATTATTATTATTATTATTATTATTAGATGCCTAGGCCATAAGCTTTGGCTCATTCCCTGATTAGTTCATAACTTATTTAACCCATTTAAACTATTCTATGTGTACCATGTGCTCAGTTACTTCTTCAATCCCAGCCCACTTCTTCCTTAGCATCTTCTCAGTATCTCCCTGGCGATTTACATCTATCTTCCCTGTCTTAAATCTCATCTCTCTAAGTTCTCCCTCTGTCTCTCTTATAGCTCTTCCTATTTTCCCAGAATCCTCTCTCTTCCTGCCAGTGTCTCACCCCTATTCCCTGCCTCAGATCATTTAGCCATCCACTTCTTGATTGACAGGTGATATTTATAAGAGATTCTCTCTACAGAATCATGATGGAGAAGGCAGGCCCACTCACCTCATATAGGTCAGAAAGCAAAAAAGAAGGAGAGAGAAGAGGGCAGGGATCCCATCACCACCTTCAGGGGTATATCCTCAATGATTTAACTTCCTTCAGTGATGCTCCAGCTCTTGAATGTTCTCTCATGTCCAAGGGCACAGCAATCTGAGCCTTTGGAGGGCACTGAGGAACCAAAACATTACAGTGCCACATCCATCTGGTCCTTAACAATCCACCGGAATGGAAGTACCATTTGAAATGTACAGTTGATCTTGCTGTCCTGAGAAATGTTAAATGGCTTATTTGGGGTTGGCTTGTTGATAGTTGACAGATGGCAGTTAGATATTTGATAGATGGTAGCCAGGACACAATGACACACAGGCCTTATTCCATCCGATGTCAGATCACAGGTTTTCCAACATACCTAAAAATGCTTGACCTACTTCCTTTGCAAACCTTACCAAGGCAGCTTTTAAGACTCCTCCTGAGGGAGAAGAAGGGCTACAGGAACCACAGGGGCCAAGGACACCACAAGAAAACCCACAGAATCAACTAACTTAGACTCACAGGGGCTCAGAGAGACAG
Source organism: Grammomys surdaster (assembly GCF_004785775.1). NCBI lineage: Eukaryota > Metazoa > Chordata > Mammalia > Rodentia > Muridae > Grammomys > Grammomys surdaster. Next base: position 99,917 of record NW_021627755.1, on the reverse strand, counting down.
AACTGACAACTATGGAGCCTGCATGGGTTTGACCTGTTATGGTTGTGTAGCTTGGTCTTCTTGTGGGACTCCTAACAGTGAGAGCAAGGGCTATGTCTGACTCTTTTGATCTTTTTCCTACTACTGAGTTTGCCTTGTCCAGTCTTAATTCGAGGGGAGGTGCCTAGTCTTCCTGCAACTTGATATGCTGTTTGGTTCCTATCCACGGGAGGCCTGCTCTTTTCTGAAAAGAAATGGAGAGGTGAATGGGGGAGTGTTGGGAGGGGAGGATGGAGGGGAAACTGTAGTCGGGATGTAATATATGAGAAAAAAAATCCTTTGGCCAGGTACTATGACTCATGCCTTTAATCCTAGCACTTAGGAAGCAAAGACAGGTTGATCTCTTTAATTGAGGCCAACCTGGTCTACACAGTGAGTTAAAGGACAGAGCTACACAAAGAGACCCTGTCTCAAAGAAACAAAACAACAACAAAACCCAAAACCAACCAAAACCAAACAAACAAATAAAAAGAACCTCATTCCGTTTCCTCACCCCATGTCTCTTGCTTTTCAGGAGAAAAGTATGAGCTGCATGCGGGGACCGAGTCTACACCAAGCGTGGTCGTGCACGTGTGCGACAGCGACATGGAGGAGGAAGAGGATCCAAAAACTTCCCCAAAGCCAAAAATCATCCAGACCCGGCGTCCCGGCCTGCCACCTTCCGTGTCCAACTGAGCATGTCCATGATAACATGCTTCTCCTCTTATCATGCTTCTCCCCCTTGTTGTTTGTCCAAAAAAATTAATTGCCTTTAAGTCCCTGGGTGTTTGGTTGTTTGCGAATCCTTCCTTGTAATTAAGCCTCTCGGACAAAAGGGCTAGGAAAAGGTGATATGTCTCCCAATCAACTCATACCCATTAACTACAACCCGTCATTTAGAAAGTCCTAGACAAAGGGTAGTATTTTCTTATTAAACAATCAGTACAGCCTATATCTCTGTTCTCTCATGTTGATCCAAGCCAGAGACATCAGTAATGAATAGTCTTTATGTTGTTTGTGAGCTGCCTCCAGTTCAGTCTTTGTGTGTGTGTATGTGTGTGTGTGTGTGTGTGTGTGTGTGGTGTGGTGTGGTGGTTTTTTTCCTGGCCACTTATATAGGACCATAAGTAAACGTGGCTTTGACTGCATGAGATCCCCCCCAATCTGGTTTCACCCAGTCCTCTGCATCCCAACATTCCCAGGACATGCACGATCACCAGCATTTATTTTGATGATTTGAGGATATGCCCCAACTTGTGGTGTCCCAGCCCTGTCCTGTATAGACAAGGGGCATCCGCAGCACCATTCTGCTCAATAAGTCTGGGAATCACTATTAGTTTAAGTCAATACATCATAGAGCTCTGTCCAAATTCCTGGAGGTAAAATTGAGCGTGGCCCTAAAGATACTCCTCAGTAGATTCTGAACATCACTACCATATAGGACTACCCAGTGTTACTGGGAACGCTTGTCCAAGTGACAGAGACCGATTTCAGACAAACCTATTTATTATAGAAGTCTCATAGCGTCTGAACGATTGTCCACCACCCCTTTGTATATTTGTACAGATGTTTGAGCTGTGCTTTTAAAATTCTGGATGTTTTTTATTTAGTGATTGTTCAACCATTAGCTGCTTAATGACATCATACCTGTGTTGCTTCTGAATGCATTCTGATTCTAATGTAGATAATCTGATACTATTACACGCTGTTACGGTCCCTGCTAAGTTGTAGTACAGCAATGTCTCATGCCAATAGATCGCTGATTCGTCACCCTCTCTGCTGTCCAGACCACCTGTTTTCAAACAAAAATCCAAGTATCAGTTAATAAGCAACTTGGGTGATGCTAAATCCCGGAATGTATACAGCTGAGAGCATTTCAGAGCACAAAGGATGATGGGTAAATGGATGCCCCTCCCATTCATCCAGTGCCCATGTGCTCCACAGTTCCTTGTTTTCGTTACGTGTGACTTTTGTATTTCTCTAGCCCAAAGTGCATTACAGAAGATACACCTGCAGAACCATACTTTCTGCTCCATGTGTCGAGCCTCATCTATTCCTGGTCATTACCTAGTAGCTTTGGATGCAAATTCCATTTACCACACAACAGGCAAGGGCTTTCATGGCCCAAGCCTCAGAATAATACACAAGAACACTAACACAGCCACCTGATTGGGGGGGGGGGGATTATTGTGGTTTTTTGATTAAGGTGTATGTTAGTTTCAGCAGAAACTTAAACCTAGACTGATCACTCAGAAAATTAAAGTCCGTTCTACTGTGAAATATAGCAATATAGTGCCAGACACGGTACAGTGCGGTTGAGACGGAGGACAGTATTGCTTGTGGAATCCAGAGTTTCCACGGGGAAAACAAGTCTCCTTTTCAAAATCAGATCCAAGGAGTGTACAATAAGCAAAGCCTCTGACTTTCCTTTGTTGTGGAAGGTTTTGGTTTTTTCATTGGCCACAGAAAGACTACAAACAGTGGCGAGATGATGCCCTCTGGTGGCAGAAACATTGAACTCGGTTGTATAGAGGGATTGATTACAACAGTCAACTTCCAGGTCTGACTTTCTAATCCACATCAACTTTCAGAATGCAGGTTCTGAGAGAGAGAGGGGAAAAAAATCTAAACGAGAGAAAGCCTTGGAAATAATTTGTGCTTCCAAACAGTGATAGGAGAAATTTCTAATTTCGTAAAAGTTGACATGCATAGGCATTAAGAACTGAGTGTTATAGATGGCCCAGGTAACTAGTCATAGTAAACTGTATTGCCATATGTCGATGTTAACCTGCTGCAGATCAAGGGATTCTCGCTCTAGGTTGAGCACGGGGAGGAGAGAGGGGGAACTTTCCCCAGAAGGAATGGGGAAGCCATGGAACCTCCCAGCACTGAGAAAGTCGCCTCAACACTTCCACGATGCTCATTATGCAAACCTCTTTAGCGCTCTTTTAAGTTTGAAATGTTTTAAACGGAGGGGAAGGTTTCCACCAACTGAATCATTTGTGCACGTGTACAGCTCAAAGAGCTTAGAGTTCAAATATATCTGGTGAATGAATGTCTGTGTGGCATCATTTCTGAGTTGTCTGCCTGGGCTAAGTACTCCCAAGGTAGGGAAGGTGGGGGAGTGCAAACCAGCTTAGAGTTTTCCTGAGGGGTAACCAACCAACATATGTAGTAACTAACCCAGTGACATTCTTCCTGATGGACTAGGAGGGAAGCTGGTAACAGCTATCCCATGAAGAAGTTATTTGAGTCCAGCCTGGCAAGATGGGTTGGGTTCTCATTAAGGGGGCTCAAAAGGTTATTTTACTGTCAAGTTCAACCATATTGATTCGAAAAAGCCAATTCGAGTGTGCTAAGAACAGCTTATAACACCTCCCAGCTATGCTCTTGAAAAACACTAACAGGAAGCCCTCTGAAAGACAACCCTTAAACAATAAAAGAACTACTAGTGGAATCTAAAAGATTGGCTTTCTAGGTGTCATTGAGGCTGGAGTGTCCATCCGCTGCAGTGACACAAGAGGAATAGGAAGGTCAAAAAGGAAATTCCATACTGGGAGAACATAGCTGGTATACATAGAGGAGTTAAATAACTCACAGCCAAGCAGTGGTTCTCAACCTCCCTAACGCTGTGACCCGTTAACACAGGTCCTCACGTCATGGTGACCCCTCACCACCATATTATTTTCATTGCTACTTCCTAAGTGTAACTTTGCTACTGTTGTGAATCATAATACAAATATCTGCATTTTTCCAATGGCCTTTAGGGGGTCACAACCCACAAGATGAGAACCACTGCTCTACAAGCCAGTTGTAAAAGACATACAGTGCTTTCTTTTAAATGATTAACCTACATGAGGCAATTCATATACATACATGTACCGTAACTCTACAGTGACCCATAAACAGTAAAAGGTGCTCCCCATCACCTCTTGTCAGTCAAGAATAAACTTCCAAGGTGAGCATGCCTGGCATCTAGCAGCAGAATGGCTTAGATGAAGTACACAGAGACAGGGAATCCTGGTAAGGTGACAGAGGAGGCATTGTGAAGAAGACACAATGGTCAACTGAGGACACTTGGGCAGTAGCTAATAAATAGCCCATGTGCCTGTCTGGAGCTCTTCCACTCTGAAGCACATAGAGGAAAGTGCTCACATCAGTTTAAAACTATGTACCACAAGGCTCAGAGAAGAGTGCCTAGGAGCTATTAACCGGATACAACTCAAATGTCCTTCAAGTGTTGAATGCATGAATAAAAAACCTAATGCATGTAATAGAATAAATATATTTCAAAGTTATACTGTTGGATATATATAAATATATATACTTCTTATATAATTTAAATGTAAATTATATTTATATATAAATATATATACTTACACACATGTGAATATGTACATGTACATACATAGACATATATATATATATACACACATATATGACTAAATATTTAACATATTGTTCCAATTAGGGAGTTGACAAGCATGCTAAAGAGCCCAAGAACTCATCAGGTTTTACAGCTCATCAGGTAAAATCTTGTCAAGAACTCCTGACACCTAAATCTGGATCCTAGAACCCATGCAAAATCTGGACACTGTGGTGCAGTCTGTAATTACAGTTAACACAAGGTGGAAGGTGGAAGCAGGACAATTCACTCAGAAGCTTCTGGATTACCTAGACTTGAGTGCTCAGTACAGTGGTAAACAGCAAGAGAGATCCTGCCTCAAAAATAGTATGAAAGTCAAGGAAGGACAACAAAGGTTGTCCTCTGGCATCCAGATGTGTGGTCCATGACGCTAGCATGCTCTTGCACAAAAATACATATATACATCATATAGAAATGCCTAGAAATACTTTTAGGAAGAACTATATTGATAGGAGTTACAACAGGGTTGCCTTTGGGAGAGTGTTGATGGAGCAGGAATGCCTGGTAACTGTCTAGAGGGCTGTATATGTTCTGTATCTTGATTTGAATTTCCATACATAAAACTTATTGAACAAATGATATACCAAGAAAGCTATCTTCAGTCAAAATAAAACCATCATCAGAATGAGAAGAAATGGACCATTAGTTGTAAATGGGGGCTAGGAAGGTCTTCACACTCGAAATGTCCCCCAGCCATCTCATGGACAAACTGTTCATTTAAAGCCAATAGTAATTTTTAATAGAAAATCCAAAATGTAAGCACAGAGACATTGTTTACCCAAGGGACACTTGCACTGCCTGTCTGATGCTCAGTTTTCAGTTGTTAATGAGGACTTACCTTTCATTTTCAGAGAATTGAATTTTGGGTGCGAACAACACAAGATACATACACATGAAGTACAGTGAAAAACACTGACAGCTCACTCTGAAAGCAGAAACTCAGAGATGGAGGTTCATGGCAGCAAGGCTGAGAAGAGAAGCCATGTGCCTTCATTTCCTGCCTGTTCAATGCCCTGACAAAAGCTACTTAGCAAGGAAGAGTTTATGTGGGTTCACAGAGATTGCAGATCGTCACTGCAGGGCTCGCAGTAGCAGGAACTAGGAACAACCAACCAAGTTGCAACCCCAGCAAGAAGCAAAGAGCTTTCCCTTTTTATTCAGTGTAGGGCCAAAGCTTAAGGAACTAAGATTTCAGTGTGGAAACCCTTCTCAGTTAACCTAAGCAGTGTCATTCCTCATAGGCATGGCTAGAGGCTAAACCATCCCTCACAGGTCTGCTTGGAGGCTAGTCTTCTAGGTAATCTGGATTCTAGATTCTGGAAAGCTGACAACACTAATTATCACATTGTGTAAGTGACCTGAAGCGAAAGCCAAATGAACTATGGAAGTACTGGAGAGAGGAGCATTGTGGGAGGCAGAGGAAAGACTGGTCATATTTGAATAACCTCAAAGATGTCAATATGGCTGATACACAGGATCAAGACCAACCATGTCCCCACAGGAAGTGGGCTGAGTAAGGAAGACGCAGGATTGGCTGGGCTAAGTTACAGCATCTTGGAATTCATTTTCATCGCAATCAGGAGAGTTTTCATCAGGAAGATTATGTGATTCCATTCATCAGATGAATCCTGGCACAAATGGGAGAGATTTCTTTCCCAAAGCCAGAGTTCTAAACATATAGACACTGTATGATGTGTGTGGATGGGGAGGGGGCTGGACCCACTCCTCTACTCAAAATTAGATTCTCAGCATTCACTCTTAATAGGCTGTGCCTGAGAAAACTGGCGAGTTTTCTTTTCCCCTCCTCAAGTCACAAGAACAGGTTATAAAGAATGATAGGTCAGTTATTCAGACAAACACTCATTTAGCTGCTGGTACAGAGTGTCCTTGCCAAAAGCCACTGTGCAAAGCGTCATTGAACTCTTGGCAGACTCACTTCTTAAGTTTATGCAATCAAAGTAGGGGAAAATTTCAAGCAAAATGTTTTCTCTCAAACTCGTTTACCGGTTCTTTTCAAAGATAATGGGTAGTGGAGTTTCTGGAGATGTTGCTTGGTAGCAGAAAATTAGAAAACTCAGAATTAGGTAGTAGGTAATATAGTTGAAGTATTTTACTCTGAAATTTTACACACACACACACACACACACACTATATATATATACACACACACACATACACACATATATATACATATACATATACATATACATATATATCCTTGGCTCTTTTGAATAACTGCCCATTCTCACTAAAGTATTGAGTCTGAGAACTTAGGGTTATGCAGAACCATGGAGCTCCCTTGACTAATTGTGGTTATCAGTAAGATGATGTCCATTTCCAAACAGTCTGCATTGAGCTCTAAAGAATCTTTATTCTTAATATTCTGAAAGCATGATATGTGCTTGTCTCTACAGTGTTCCCAAATTCCTGAGAGTCATCCGATGTGCAAGAGTGGGTGTTGTGTCTGAATCCGAGTTTCTACTCTGCAGTAGAGAAATTCATACTGCCAGATGCAGCTCAGGGCACTGAGAGGCCAGACACTAGACTATGTGGGGAGGAGCCCCTGTCTCAAATTATACCCCTTCTCAGGGATAGGCTAGCTGTGCTGATTAGTCAGCATGGAATAGAAAGACCATGCCCAGAGCCACACCAGCTCTGGAGCTACCAGTGGGATTCGCTGGGGCCTCTGCATCTCAGTTCAAGTTTCCCCTCTGGCTGTACTCGCTTTTTTCTAGTCTCTCACAGGAATAGTCACCAAAGACTCCCCAGTCTTCCTCCTGCATATACATCTAACTGTCAGAAACTACATCTTGGAGAAGCTAGCCTTGTTTATCTTCAATACCTACTAGTCAACATTATTTTTCTTGGAGACAGGGTCAATGCCTATGTAGCACTGGCTGGCTTGGAACTCACGATGTATACCAGTCTGGCCTCAAACTCACAGAGATCCACTTGCCACTGCCTTTCAGATGCTGATATTAAAGGCTTGTGCTACTACCTCTAAACCTACCCTCCATCACATTGAGCTCCCTAGAAATGTACAAACCTTTTTATCCAGTATTGTCCTCGGTTACCTAATATGGTCATCAATGATGCCAGAGAGCTTTCTTGTGGTGCTGGCAAGTGCTCTAACATGAGTTACACACCCAGCCTATATGCTAGACAATTACATAGGTGCCTGCAAGCATCTGTCTTTCATCAGCATCCATTTGTACAGCTGCTGTAAAAATCAAAGGGTCAGCAACACTTCAGGTCACTTGATCCTGTAGGCAGATGTCTCTACTTCTAAGGATCAACAACCATACTGTCTGCGCTGTTAAACCACACAAAAAGCATACATAAGTGTGAGATTTTCTAAGCTAAAACGTGGCCCTGAAGTTTCTACAGGGTAGATGGTCTTTTGTGCCCACCTGCACATGGCTACTCTGCACCATAGCCCAGTGGTCTTCTATCTACACAAAGACTCACCCAGTCTTTAAGTCTGGTGACCACTACTTCTTGAAGCTCACAGAGCCGTCATCCTTTTAGGATGCTGTGTGTCTACAATAGTGTCATCTCCACCTACCCAGAACTGCGCTTGAGCCATCTTACTAGGTGGGAAGTGGACAAAGAGGTTAATCTAGGATTCTAAATGCCACTTGCTATATATTTGGGATAAATCCTCTCAAATTTAGTCCCACCAGCACCCACACTTTTAGAGACATCCTAAATAAATGTGATTTTTCTGCTCATTCTTTGCACCTTGGCTTGCCTTGACCACCTGCGTAGACGTCAGCTTCCCCCCATTTGTGAAGCATTCTTCTTCATCTCTTGCTATCCACATGTTCTTGTTATCTTCCCATTTTTGTCACTGTGGGCTTTGAACTTTCCTTCCTTTATTCAACAATGCTAAGAGTGAAAACAAACATGAATTTCACTAACCACATGGAGCCAAAAATATGAGTAACTTCATAACTTTTTTCTTCATTATAAAATGGTGCTCCCCTGGGCTTGACTATGAATTCAGAGTCCTCTCAAAAGGAACATTTAACCTCATAATCATGCCAGTATTTATCTTTGAATGGCTTCTTCACTGTCCTGGGATTTGCTAGGTAGGCTAGATTGGCTGGCCAGAAAGCTTGAGGAATATGTCTGTCTCCGACTCCCCAATGATGGAATTACATGGATTCTGGGAATCAAACGTGGGCCCTCATGCTCACAATGCAATCATTTTACTGACAGAGCCATCTCTCTGACTCCCAATAAATCCTTGATACAAGAAAGATGTGAACACATCAGATGATTAGGGAATCCCAGTGCTATTTATAACTCTAATGCAACTGGAAAGGGACTTTATGAAAACCGTATACTTTTTATTGAAAAATAACATCTGCTTACCTGGCCTGTCCTCACAGATTCCTCAAGCTCCAAGAATCAAAGATTAATCTGTTATTCATTCTTTTGATCAATAAGCATTTGTTGAAGAATTACGTTGTGCCCATCATTGCAGTAGTCCTTCAAAAGACATAAAAACAGGTCTTCTTATTCTATGTGACCTTACCTTTTATAGACACTTAGTTACTCTCAAGTATTACTGACTAAGCTGTATCTCCCTGAGAATCCAGCCATGAAGCCATAATTCCCGCTGTAAGTATGTTTGGAGATCGTGCCCAATTATTAATTAGCCCTATGGGAATAATATCTTTATAAGAAGGGCAAGAGAGGACTGATGGTATGGCTCAGTGGATAAAGGTGATTGCAGCCAAACCTGATGACCTGAGTTCAATTCACCCTCAGGACCCTCATAGTAGAAGAGAACTGACTCTTGATGATTGTCCTCTGACCTCCCCACTAGAGGGATACCTAAACCAGGAGGAAGGACATGGGAGGAAACCCTGGGATGCGCCTGTCAGCTGCCAAGCAGAGAGGCCACAGCAAAATCCAATCCCCCTAGGGCACCTCGGTCTTAGACTTTTAGCTTCCAACCCTGAAAGTAAACAAAGTTTTTGTAATTGTAAGCCACCCAGGCTTTTTTGCTTCTACTTTATAGAAGTACGTTATAGAAGCCTAAGGTGATTTTTAAAAAGACTACTCTGAGGAGATAGAAAATATGGCTAATCTTTGTCATCAGCTTAACACATATAACTTAGCAGTGGGAATACACCTCTGAGAGAAACCATGAGGAGCCGTGAATGAGGGCAGTGATGTCCCAGGGGCATGGATAAGAGGGAGAACGCAAGCCGACCACCAATTGCTTCCCAAATGCAGACTGGAATCAACCAGCTGCCCCATGCTCCAGCTGCCTTGTGACTCACCACAGGCTAGACTTCCTCTGTCTCCCTCAAACGGTGAGCCAATCGTAACTATTATAGGAGGGAAGAAGAACTTGCTTTCAAAACCAAGAATACTGAAGGTTGTACTCATCAACTTGAATTTTTTTTTCATTTATCTGAGAAAGTCATCATTCATTTCTTTACTCATTTGGGTAAGGAAAATCTCTAATTCTCCTGATCGTTACCTGACTGCCTCAACACTGTTGAAAGCCTTTGCTGTGTGGTTATGTTCAGGTTTTTCTGGCTCCCAGGATTCTGCCATTGTTCCCACAGTGTACTTGGTTCGTGCATCAGCTTCTGCTACTCAGTGTCTGCTCCAAATGTGGCTACCTCCCACGCAGGATTCTCTCACGACAGTGAGCCAACCACACTGATTCTCAGAACAGGCTTAATTGGACAAATAGGTCATCTCTTTGAAGATAGTCTATTGGCTCTTGGACTAAGAAAGCATTAGAGCCAGCTCACTGCCACAGGGCTCTATGTCCCATTTTTAGCTCTTTGGGTTTGTTATCTATTGTCATTTAATAAGTGACCATAAACCTAGCAGACGAACTGCATACATTTAGCCTATCTCATATCTGCAACTTGGAAGTCCTGCTTTACTTCTGGAGCTAGCACTTACCTTGTTAATTTGAAAGAAAAGAAGTCTAAGCAGGTGGTTCTGATTTGGCTGTGATCATCAATCTTTTAGTGATTAGTTAATTTCATGAAATTTCTCCTGAACTACAGACACCTACTACCTTCTATCATCCACTGGGGTGACTGACAGGTACCACCTACTAAACCCACTCAAGGTAGAGTTTATGTAATATTTGACAAAAACATGTTATTCCTATCATATATATATATATCATGCTGTCCTAATTTCCCTAGCCAGAAATCTTTCCTCTCCCTCACTCTGCCTTCATGGGGAAAAGTATCAATCAAGCATTCCCAGTTTTACCTGAGGTATGTGGAAGTTAAAAAGCATGGAAATGGAGGTAGCTATTTAGTGATGGTGATGGTGGAGGTGGACAAAACCACAAAGGGCCTTCTGTGTGAATTGGGTAAACTAATTGACCACTTCAAAGTCCTTAAAAGTGGAGAGCACTGAATGAACATACACTGAAAAGCAGCTGTGAGGATCAAATGAAATGTTATCTATAAAATGCTTGGAATGGTCAGATCCTGCAAGACAACCTGATAGGCAAGCTACTCCATCCTCCATCATCACTGGTTCATAAATTTAACCTTCTCTCAGAGTTGCCACCTTAGCAACTAAAAAACAAGTGGCACATTCCCCAAGACTCTCTTGCAGCTACACACATGGAACCAATTGTAGTGGGGCAGGGATAGATCATGAAATGTTGTGGTGGATTGTTAATGCTGCTTACATTCCAATGCTGATTTGGGGTCCCCAAGACTGATGCCCCAGAGTTGAGAAAGTCAGAAAGTAAGATGCTAAATGACCCTGTGCCCAGTTAACTGTGATCAGTAAATAAAGATACCAATAGCCAATAGCTGAGCAGAAGAGACACAGGCAGGGTTTAGGTTTCTCAGGCTTGGAATTGGAGAAGAATAAGAATAAAAATGAGGAGGAGGAGGAGGAGGAGGAGGAGGAGGAGGAAGAGGAGGAGGGAAAGGGGAGGAGGAGGAGGAAGAAGAGGAGAAAGAGGAAGCGGAACAAGAAGAAGAAGAGGAGGAGGAGGAGGAGGAGGAGGAAGAGGAGGAGGAGGAATAGAATATGCAGGAGAGGAGGAAGAAGCCATGGAATAAAGGAAGCGTGTGCAGGAGAGGAGAGAGACAGCAACCATGGTTTAAGAGAAAGGAGAGCATGGCCCTGAGGGCTACCCAATTGGAGCTAAGAGCAGCAACAATGAAACATGTAAGTAATGATTCAGGACTATTATTAGAAAAGTAGATTCTAACAGTATGGAAGATAGGCAGATGCCCAGCTACTGTGCTGCTCAAGGCATATTGTAAATATAAAGACTGTGTGTCTTTCTTCCAAGACCCCAATCACCTAAGGTGAAGTAGAAATCCTGAATTGGGATTTTAATATTTTTTACTACAGAGTGTTTTTGTTTTTCTAAGAATTTCTGCTTTTCTTCAGCTGACATTCAGTGTCTACAACATCAAGAGCCCTCTGTGCCCCTGAGGCAATTGCTTAAAGTGTACCAACACTAAGGGATGATAGAGTATCATATGTCAGTGACCGTATTATCAAATAGAACCAGTAACAACCAACAACAACCATTTTATTCTTTGAGGAAAAGAAGTTTCTAGGAATGCCCAACCTGTGGCTATGGATACAGATTAACACAGAATCATAAATTTATTTAAAATATTATGAGGGTGAATTTTTTGGCTAATTTTTTGAACTTTGATTACACGATTCTCTAGCATAAGCATCGCTGATGACATGACCACTCCATGTCCTAGTGTCAAAAGATTGGACTCTACATGCCTACATCTATGTGTTCTGTCCTGTGTAGCTGTGGGCAGGCCATCTAGCTCAATAGTAGAATGTTACGCTAATCCATATACAGCCCTGGGTTTCATCCCTAGTATGATACAAAAGAGAAAAGAAGACAGTAAAAGTGGTGGGGTTTTGTTGCTATAGTTTTTGTTTGTTTGTTTGTTTGTTTTCTAGTCAAATATCTAGTTTTAGACCTTAATTTTTCGTCAAGGTCACAGCTGCTATTATTTCCCAGGATTTCAAATTTTGTCTTGCTTTAAAAATATTTTTATTATATTTATTCTGGAGGTTGAATGGCAGGGTATGTACATACCACAGTATAATGTGAAGGTTGGAGGACAACTTTTGAGAGTTGGTTGTCTTTTTTTGACATATGAGTCCCAAAGATCAATCTCAATCAAACTTAGGTCTTCAAGTAAGCACCCAAGTAAGCACCCAACCCTCTCTGCCACCTCAGAAGCCCCAAGATAATTACTTATAGGGGGGTTAGTGTGGGAAAAATTGCGTGATTTATAATTATATGATTTATAGTGTGTTTCATTTGCTCTTCTAACTAATTTCACTTAAAAACTGTGTTCCTGAGAGAGACAACTCAAGGTTTTTGAGACTCAGCTATCAACAGAGGAGAAAAGCAAACACTAAAAGAGAGAACCTCAAAGGGACAAACAGAAGAAGAAAGAAAGACACAGTATACCCATCTATGATGCCAGCCTGAGTTTCTAAAGTCTCTGAAGGATTGACCTTGTTTAGCACACAAGAATTAATTTATTATGTGCCTTCCCCCACATTTTATCTCTTTCTAAGAATTACCAAGAATGATATTTCAGAAGGTTAAAAACCATCTCGGTAGATTTGCAAATATTCAAAGTAGATATCTCCCTAAGCAGAGAAGGTGAAGGGCCCAGTAAGGACTCATTTGCCACAGAATATTTGGTTTACAGGCTTGCCTGGAACATCATAAGAGCTTGCTGAAATGCTAAGCTTTGAATCACCATAGTTCAGACCACATCATGGTACAAAGATCAAAGTCTAGAACTGTTATGACCATTAACAATGGTGTCTAAGGAGCAGTAGAGAGGTAGCCAGTGTGGTATGACAAAATCACATGCACTCCAACCACTGAGCTACACGTATTTTAAATGTTCATTTTACAGGCTTCTTTTAATAGTATTATGGCTACTAGAAATTTTAAAACCCTATACATAGTTAGTTTTTCGTTTTTTTGTTTGTTTGGTTTTTTTTTTTTTTGCATTATGGCTGTTGACCAACATGGGGCTCAGTCACACTTTTCTTCTAGTATTTACTTATAGTAGCCCAGTCTCACTTATTGGATTGGAAGAACCAGGCTCTGCACAGACCAGTCATAGGGTATAGGCATCTCTGCAGAGAAGAGAGAAAGGATGAAAATGACAGCTATAGCCACCAATCAGCCTCATCCTCAGAGGGAAAAAGTCTGTGCTCCTGTGAAACTCAAGGTGCCCAGGAAAATGGGGAGGCATTCAGAAGACAGTTGGCTAATGTGAAATCCCACCGAGGACCCATGCCATCCAGGTTGTTGGGTTGTTTTCCGTTGTTGTACTATTCATTCACATCTTAGTGTCTGCCCTAGTTAATTTTTATTGTCAACTTGACACAATCTAGAGTAACCTGGGAAATGATTTCTTTTTTCTTCATCCGATTGGCCTGTGGCCATGTCTGCCAGAGACTAACTTGATTAGTGATTCGTGTGGGAGGAGGGCTCAGCCCATTTTGGGCACTCCCATTTTAGGGCAGGTGGTCCTGGGACGTATAAGAAGGCTAGCTGAGCATAAGCCAGGGAGCAAGCCAATAAACAATACTCTTCCATGGCTGCTGCCTCCAGGTTCCTGCTTGGAATTTACATACTGGCTCCTTCAATGGTGGACTGTGTTCTGGAGGTATAAAGAACAGAAACCCTTTCTTACACAAGCTACTTTTGGTCATCATATTTAATCAGAGCAACAGAAAACAAACTGAAACCATGACCTAGTCGGAACTATTTGCTCCCTCCTAGCTGGCACTTCATGCAAGGGCTCCTTCTGGTCTCTCCCATGACTCCTGGTGTGATAAGGGACTTTAATACCCTGGAGCCCTTGCTTTGGAGTTCTGATTATACATTGAATAAATAGCACTAGAGTAGCAAATACTTCTCTGCAGAGATTTTGGCAGTTAACTCAGGCCCAGAACCACTGAGCTATTCCAGAAATGAACAGAATGCAGATCGAAAATCTTATCTATCTCCTGATAAAGCACTGAAGGCTTCTAACCCCTGTGATACAGCATCAATTTTCATTAAAAGCCTAGATTTTCACAGTTCTTTCGCTCTGAGAAACTTCAGCCATGCTTGAGAGACCAACTACATAGCAAGTCAACACAGCTCCACTAGCCAAGACAGTCCCTAGCCTACTAGGAATAGAACGATTACTTAAGTAAGAGTTTTCAAACACCAGTTGTCCCTGGCTGTGCATTGACATAAACAAATTATTTTTGGGCAAAGAGCCACATCACCTAGTGTTTGCTGTGTAGCTTCCCTTTAAATGTAGTCTTACTGGAAAGCAGCAAGACAAGAACTTTCCAGATGGCAAGACTTTGTGCTATACAATCCTCTGTGAGCCAAACCAAAGCCTTCTATATATTTTAAATTAATGAAGGAAAAATAAAAGATGTGTTCTCTTGGGGAAGATGGGATGCCCTCAGAAAAGGAGTTTCTTGGCAAAGATCTCATCCTTAGCTGGTGAGGCTAGCCTGCCACAAGGCATTCAGAGCTCTTTAATTTAACTCAGAATGGAGCAAGAAGTAACACAAGCACTCAGCCTTAGAGGCAAGAAGCAAGACTCCTGACTGCCCCAAAATCAGTGGGTGAAGAACCACCAGGAAAATCATCTAAGTGACTACCCATGAGTCAGCAGGGTATGTGTTCTTGTCTTCTGCCTTCAGACATGGCCTCTTATTTTGCCATCGCATGTGACAGGCTACCTGGCCCACAAGTGTTCAGGAATTCTGTATCTGCCTCCCATGCTACTGAAGGAGCTCCGAGATTACACATAGTTTGTACCTGATTTCCTGGGGGATGTAATTCACGTTTGAAGCAGATATTTTACCTACTCAGCCAAATCCACAGCCTGCATTGCTTGGATGCAAGATCTTGCTTTGTTGCACAGGGTGACCTTGAACTCTTGAATAAACAAACTTCCCACCTCAGCCTCCTGAGTAGCTAGAACTATAGGTGCATACCTCCAAGCTCAGCTTCAGCTGTCTGAAGTTACATAGAAGTAGACTCTGGGAAGATACCTGCCTGGTGGTGGACAGCATCTTAGAAGGCAGAACAAAGAACTGGAAGTCTTTAGCTGAAAGTTGCCAGGGAAGTTCACCAACCTCTTCAGAAAATCTCACTTGCATGTCTGCTGACGTGACAGGTCATCCAAGCCATAAGAAAGTGAGACCTCATCCCTGAGAGGTGCCAATCACCTGGACAGTGTTTGTGTCTGCTTTGTCACAGAACATAGAACACAATGGCTCGTGTGGTAGGCAAGCAAGCCTAGTATTAGGTGTTCACGATAGTGTTTCCTTGAAGAGTATAGTAAATGCACCAATCTCGCAGACAGCAGCCCCTTGACTTTGGTGTTTAACTGGTGCATTTTGCTTCAATGGCAACTGTTCCCCTATACTAACTATGACAGATTGTTAGGTGCTTTTTCTCAAAGTTGTTTCCATTTGCTAGCAGAACTTTATAGAAGCTAAAAATGTCAGATACATATTTCTCAGCATGTAGGTAACAAGAATCTTTTTAATAGGATCCAGGCAAGAAAGGGGGGGAGGAGTGCGGGGGTACGGAGGATGAGGAACAGCAACAGAGATTCTTAAGTTTCTTTCTTTTAAAGGAAGCTTGCAAAGAAATCTCACTTTAATTCTCTGTACTAGTTCCCAGCTCTAACAATGATCAAAAACAGTGGTTTAAAACACTAGGACTTCATTCTTTCACAAGATGAACGGACTGAAGTTCAAATTCAGTGTCATGGGGTCAAAAGCAAGGCATCACCAGTGTCAGACTTCCTCCAGTGTTCCGGGGGGAGGGGGGGACATTCCTTATCTCTTGTGGTTTCTGTGGCCACTGGCATTGCTTAGCATCCATCCATATGAGTTTCAGTTCCTTATCTACGGCCATACTACCTTCTCCTCCTCTGTAGCCAAGAGCAGAGTACTTTGTCTTCCTCTTGTAGAGTATCTCTCTACCCTCCACAGCCTAAGATATTGCCTTTACATATTTTCCACATGTAGTATCACCCACAGGTGCCAGGGATTAGGATGTACTGGCTCCCTACCAAAAGAGAAGCAAGAAGGCCAGACGCCTCTAGCTTGTGACAGCCAAGTGCCAACCTTAGGTAGACAAGCCAGGATGCAAGAACAGACGGAAGGCACACAGCTGTGGCTTGGTGGCATGTGATGCTCCTGACATAATCTCTCTTGGAATTTTTTAAAAGGAACTTTTAATTTCAAAAACGTATAGGTTATTTTTATTGTATTTCTCCTCTCCCAATTCCTCTCAGGTCCCGCCCCACTTAACTTCACGTCCTCTCTCTCTCTCTCTCCCTCTCTCTCTCTCCATCTCTCCCTTTTTCTCTCCATTCTTCCCTCCCTAAAAACAAAACACAACAAAATGATAGTCCCAGAGCATGGTAGACATACACAGTGATACTCCACTGGCAAAAACTCATTTTCCCTTTACAAGCAGGTATCAGTTGTAAATAGAGTCTTGGTTAGGATTTGGAGCCCGTGTCCATTTGCCCCTCTCAGTGCTGGGACTCCATGTGGCATGAACCCACACAGGCCCCATGCGTTCTGCACAGTCACATGTGCATCTTCTCTGTTGTATCTGGAAGACACTGTTTCTTTGGAGGCATCCATCACCTGTGGCTCTTACAATCTTTCTGGCTCCTCTTCCACACAGATCCCTGAGCCCTGAGGGGCAGGGTTTGATGAAGACATCCCATTTAGGAGCGGGTTTTCCAACATTTCTCAGTCTCTGCACAGTGTTCAGTTGTGGCTCTCTGGGTTAGTTCCCATCTACTCCAAGGAGCGTCTCTGATGATGTCTGATCTATGATACACTGATCTATGGCCATAGCAATATATCAATAGGGGTCATTTTATTGCTATGTTTCTATGTTTATTGCTATGTTTCTGTTTTTCCATAGGCCCATGATCTATCTAGTGCAGGTTCTTAACTGATTTTAAATGATATGGTTAGGGGCTGGAGAGCTAGCTCAGCAGTTAAGAGCACAGCCTGCTTTAAGAGACCATATCCAGAGATTAAGCAAGGCCCCTGGTTGGGGGATGGAGCCACCTACACATCTCCAAATTTTTAACCCAGAACTGCTTCTGTCTAAAGGAAATATAGGGACAAAGTGTGGAGGAGAGACTGAATGAAAGGCTATCCAGAGACTGCCCCACCTGGGGATCCATCCCATATACAGTCACCAAACCCAGACATTATTGCAGATGCCAAGAAGTGCTTGCTGACAGGAGCCTGATATAGCTGTCTCCTGAGAGGCTCTGCCAGAGACGACAAATACAGACGCATATGCTCACAGTCAACCATTGGACTGAGCACTAGATGCCCAATGGAGGAGTTAGAGAAAGAACTGAAGGAGCTGAAGGGGTTTGCAATTCCATAGGAAGATCAACAATATTGACCAATCAGACTCCCCAGGGCTCCCAGGGACTAAACCACCAACCAAAGAATACCCATGGCTCCAGCCACATGTGTAGCAGAGGATGGCCTTGTTTGGCATCAACAAGAAGAGAGGCCCTTGTTCCTGTGAAGGCTCAATGTTCCAGTGTAGAGGAATGCCAGGGCAGTGAGGTGGAAGTGGGTGGGTGGGTGAGTGGGTGGGTGGGTGGAGGAGCACCGTCATAGAAGCAGGGGGAGTAGGGATGGATAGGGGGTTCCAGAGGAGAAACATCTGGAAAGGGGATAATATCTCAAATGTAAATAAATAAAATATGAAATAAAAAAAGAGATGACCAAAGTTTGGTCCACAGTATACATATCAGGCAGCTCACAAACACCTCTTACTCTAGCTCAAAGGGATCTGATGCCCTCTCCTGGCCTCTGAAGACCCCTGCACTCATGTACGCATACCCATGGTCCACAGATATACATAATTAAAAGAAAGAACACATCTTAAAATAATAATCTGATTTTAAAGCTACCTTGAATATAGTGTTATTTGCATTTTAATACCTCTTATTGAATACAACTAAATTTTTAAACCTGATTAATATATTATATAAAATGCCCCATGAATAAGGGCAAAGAGGTCACACCTGGACTTGTTCTCACAAAGGATTTTCTGATTCACAAAATTTATCTCTTTTTATTATGTTCTGCTTTGTAACACTCCGTAATTGTTTCTCTTCAGCTCCAATTATCTGGGTGAAACAGGGAGTTCAGTGAGCTCAGTGTTGCTGAATCACTTGGCTCTTCAGGGACATGACTAAGACAGGGAAGGCTTTCATTAGACTACCAGCTACTTGGTCAATTGTGATATCAACATCTTTACTTAAAAGAAATTGTATTTGTAGTATTGGTAGTATCTGTAGCCTTTGCATGCAAATAATAATGGAGTTTGCCATGGTAACCACACTGTGGTCACACTTCTCATATAAAACACAATTAACGTTATTATTTTGAGTTTTATGATGCTCCATGCCAGGCAAAAAGTATTTCTCATTCATTCTTATTTTCTCCACCTTGTACGTTCATTCACAGGTAGGCATGAGCTCATGCCAGTGTGTGCACACACACAAGCACACACCTTATTAAAATATCACAGTATTATCTTTAGTTTACAAATGAGAATCCTGACGCATATACTAAAAAAGCTATTCACTCAGAGTTGCAAATCTACTACCCACATCTTGATTCACCCTATCCCCATTGGCTTCCCAATCCCGTGAGCTAATTCCACCAGGCTTCCTCTCAACATGCTATACCGTTTCTATAAAGTGAGCCAACATTACGTCAGAAAGAATTCTGGGAGACAACTTTAGAAAAAGTAAAAGAGGATATCGGCTGAGTCGGCCCCTTTACCTCTCTCTTGAAGTCTAAAGAAAAAAGAAAGATGCTGATGTCTGTTGCTTTGCTGATTAAGGCAACCACTGAATATAAGAAAATTAGAGAAGACAGTATATAGAAAAAGCAGAACAAATCAGAGCACAGAATAAGGACCAGCAAGGTCAAGGATTCCTAGAGACCTGTTCCTTTAAACAAAAGCCAATGGGACCATGACTTGGGTAGAAACTCGTGTCTATCCACAGTAACTGAATACCCTTGGTAACCAACATTTCAGAACAAAAGCTAATTTGTCTCTTCACACCCCCATAGAAATGACTGTTGTAGAAATAAACCAACTTTTCATCCAGCGCTATTTTCATCAAATGAGGGAAACTTCATTTTGTGTGTATAAATGTTGTGCCTGAAAGTATGTATGTCCACCATGTGCATACCCAATGATCAAAGAGGTCAGAAAAGGATCTCAGATACCTTAGCATTGTAGTTACAAATGGGTGGGTTGTGAACCACCATGTGGGTGCTGGGAACTGAACCTGGGTCCTCTAGAAGGATAACAAGTTCTCTTAACTGCTAAGCAATCTCTCTGGCCCTACTAAAATGTCTTTTTTTTTTATCTCTACCTTATTTTGTTGAAAAAAATGCCAAGTCCTCTTAAAACCAGACAGCTTAATCCCTATTGTAAGCCTCTTGTTCCTTCACCTTTTGCCAGCACCCAATTTTAAAAACCAACTACCACTTGCTACTGCATACTTACTTAGTAACTAACGAAGCAACATCACAGAGTAGGGAAATTAAGTCTAAAGAACTTATATCTAGAAATGCTATAAATGCCTAGCTTTAGGAGTCAAGGTGACTTTTCCAGAAAGTTTACATCCAGGAAAACAACCAATAGCTAAGTTGATTGTGTTGATTCCTGCAAACATGTTTGTCTGGACAGTTTACTTAAAATGGAGCACCAGCCTTCCCACTCAGATGGGACAACGGTAGTCACCAAGAAAACAAACAGCTAATGCTGGTGAGGGTGTGTACAAAAGGGAATCTTTATACACTAGCAGTGGGAATATGAGCTAGTCGGGCGGTGTGGAAATAAATGCAGAGTTTCTAAAAAAAATAGAGCTCCTATATGACACAGTCCTGGGTATCAATCCTGGGTATTCAGCCAAAGTGCTCATCTAAGGGACTCCAACACACCACAGAAACTGTAACACCATTCACTATAGTTAAGTGACAGAGCCAACCCAGGTGTCCAACAAGAGAAAGGTGATGTGCTGTTGTTGTTGTTGTTGATGATGATGATGGTGGTGTGTGTGTGTGTGTGTGTGTGTGTCTGTGTGTGTGTTAAAAGAAGAAGTGAAACTGCCTAAAAGAACAGAGTAGTCACGGAGTGAGGATGTTGAGAAGAAGGGTGGAGGAATTATGGGTGGCATGCTCTGCATACAATGTAAGGTATATTACCATATCTCATGTAACACTGCACCACGTGCAATAAATATACACTGTACAAATTTATAGCAAATAAAATGACTCTACAATGGCTTCCACAGTCCACTTTCTTTATTGTCTCAAAAGTACATGTAAAGACTGGACAGATGGCCCAGCAGTTAAGAACATTCATTGCCCTCCCAGAGGCCTGATGTTCAGTTCAGTTCCCGCCACTCACATCAGGAAGCTCGTAACTGCCTGTAACTCCAGCTCCATTGACCCTGTGCCCTCTTTAGGTCTATGTGGCCACCTGGCCCCTCCCCCATACACATGCATCACATAAACAAACAAACAAACGAACAAGTAAACTCTTCTAACAATATATTTAAAGGCCTCATTTCTGTGTTTCTAGAGCAAAGGTTAGGCACATTCCTTATTTTTAATTACCTACAATATATCAAAACTACATCTGTGAGATCCCAAAGAAACTATAGATTTCACAGTAGAGTTGCTAGACTAATAAGATCTTCTGCAAGGTCTTTATACTGAAGCCCACAGCTAGGAATACACCTGACTTGAGAATCAGCACTCAAGTATCTATATATACATTTGGTTTACAAGCACATGCGCATGAAGGTTTTTTTTTTTCTCCAAAGCATCTACCCTTGCTACATTTGCTATGCTCTGATCATTTCTATTCTGAGTCAAGATAGCTCAGAGATTAAGGGTACTTTCTGTTCCTACAGATCTGAGTTCAATTCCCAGTGTATATGTATATGTATATGTATATGTATATGTATATGTATATGTATATGTGTATATATACGTATAAATGTATATATATGTATATACATATATACACACACACATATATATATATGAACACACACACACACACACACACATATATATATATATATATATGTGTTCATGCATACAAACAGTGGGCTCATATTCAAACATAATTCCAATTTTAGGACATCATATTTCTTCTTCTGGCCTCCATGGCACTCAAAAACATGTCACTCACACAGACACACATATACGCACACATGTGTGCATACACACTAAATAAACAAATCTTTTTTAAATGCATGGTTGATAGCCATTATGTAAGATTTAACTACCAATGAGTCATGATCCCCACATTGAAAAATAGTCTCAGAATTGGGACATCAAATGAAATGATATCTAGCCCTTTAATCTGTCCTTGCACTTTGGAATCCCAGGCTTACCTTCGTATAAATTTTTATCTAGAAAAGTCACAAGTCCAAAGTCTACAGGCTGAATTGATGTCAGGGCACACTGTTAGGTCACAAGCTGCAATGACAACCAAAAAAAAACCCACTAGGGTAGTGGCTAGGAGATCACTCACTGGACAAAGTACTTGCCAGGCAAATGTAGGGAGCAGAGTCCACACACTCAGAACACATAGTGAAAATTCTCTACAGATGTGGCAAGGTTGAGGAAGCTGAGAAGGGACTGCTAAGAGATGTTGGCTAGCGAACCCAGTGGAACTGGTGAGCTCCAAGTTCAGTAAGAGTCTCTATATAAATGAATTGAAGAATACAAATGACATTATCCTCTGACATATGCACATGTGAACACACACACACACACTGAAAAACACTAACAAAGCATGGCTTTATCCTCAAACTTCCTTGGGATTCCTCATTCCCATAGAGGACTGGAAAACACAAAAGCCAGAGGTTACCCTCTGATCTTATGACACATCTTTATTTATTTATTTTAATTACATCCTAAGTGTTGCTCCACTCCCAGTTTCCCCTCTAAGAGTTCTTCACCCCATCCCCCTTTCCTTTCACCTCTGATAGGGTGCCTCTGTGGGCATCCCCCTTCCCCGGGGCATCAAGTCTCTGCAGGGTTAGGCGCATCCTCTACCACTCTGGCCAAACAAGGCAGTCCTCTGCTACATACATGCCAGGGGACCATCCTGTGTATGCTCTTTGGTTGGTCGCTTAGTCTCTGGGAGCTCCAGGAGTCCAGCTGACACTGTTGATCTTCCTATGGGGTTACCATTCCCGTCAGCTCCTTCAATCTTTGCCCTAACTCTTCCATAGGGGTCCTCAACCTCAGTCCAATGCTTGGCTGTATCTGCATCTGTCTCAGTCAGCTACTGGTAGAGCCTTTCAGAGGACAGCCATGCTAAGTTCCTGTCTGCAAGCACAACATACTTTCCTGTGGATAGTGATTCTGAAAACCAGGCGAGGCAAATGAAAAGGAAACTTGTTCAAGTCTTGTGGTAACCGGAGAAGGCATGACTCTCCAACTCCCATTTGAGGACCTTGGCAATGTCTCTTAAAAACTCCATACTGTGGGAGGGGCAAATCTGTTTCGGTCAAGATGCCCAACTGGCTAGCTACTGTGGGTGACTATAAACACCTTCTAGCAATATCTTCCAGAGAAGCAAAACTATTCTCCTGATCACCTGCGAACCACTGTGGAGAGAATGTCCATAAGGTCGAAAGATGAGAGCCGATCCAGGGAATGTGTGAAGTTCTGTTGAAGAACAGAATTATGGGAGAGTTTGGAAAGCCAACTTTCACAATCCCATCATCAACAGAACTCTTTCGTTACTTTTCAGAGACAGACTCCCCCAGCTCATCTCTCAACAGGCTCTGTGTCTTCCACTCACATCGAATGATAGCTGGACAATTCGGATGGACACAAGCAGAAGTGACAAAACCTGCAACCTGAACATGCTGAAGGACCTCTGCTCTTCATAATGCAAGCCAAGAGAGAAGAAGTGGCCAACTGCCCCTAAGCATGGGAGTTCACCTTGCCCAAACCAAAACATCATGTCAATGATAGAAAAAAAAACACTGGGGACTAAAAAGAAAAAACCACACACACACACAAAAGACAAGCATATGCACTTATGGCTTAGAAATTACTGGATGAGTAAAGACATGGCAGTTGATGAGGCTGGACTTTCTTCATGTTCCCCTCAAATATGCCATGGCCTTAAGGCTACTAACTACTTTTACATCACTCTTGGGTCTGATGGAGGTTATGGATAGGAAAGAACGCAGCATAACTTTCCTTATACTAATGTCCCCAACAATCCCCCTTGCAGAATGATGGTGTTGGCAGGTAAGGTCACAAATACAAACATAGAACCCACCCCCAAAGGAATGCAAAGTTCAGTGATAGTCCCAGTGGGAAGACACTTTACCCTGGACTCAATACCCACTCTTGCAAGAAGAGATAAGAAGGTCTGCTAATACAGGTGTCTTGATCAGGGTTTGTATTCCTGCACAAAACATCATGACCAAGAAGAAAATTGGGGAGGAAAGGGTTTATTTAGCTTACACTTCCACATTGCTATTCATCACCAAAGGAAGTCAGGACAGGAACTCACACAGGGCAGGAACTTAGAGGTAGGAGCTGATACAGAGGCCATGGAGGGTGCTGCTTACTAGATTGCTTCCCCTGGCTTGCTCAGCTTGCTTTCTTATAGAACCCAGGGCTACCAGCCCAGAGACGGCACCACCCACAGTGAGCTGGGCCCTCCCCCTTAGTCACTAATTGACAAAATGCCTTACAGCTGGATCTCAAGGAGGCATTTCCTCAACTGAGGCTCCTTTCTCTGTGATAACTCCGAGAGCTTGTGTCAAGTTGACACACAAATCCAGCCAGCACAACAGGGAAATATATTTGAGCATTGTGGGGAGCCAGACTGACCCAAGACTTTCTCAGAGGCCTCGATGAAAAGACAAAGGGAACTGTAGTTCTGTGGCCTTGTCAAGGAGCAGGTTTGGCCAGACTGATCTGAGGATGGAGCCAGTGCCTTGAAGGAGTGAAGGAGTCAAGGTTGTGGTTTCTGGGGACTCAATTCTGACCCTGGGCTGTGCTTCTAAAGCAACTGTGTCTGAGAAATTATCCTGTGTTCTCTATGCAAGCATTGTCTGACTTCACTCTCTACTGACCTTGGCCATTTTCCCTCTGTAAATAGTATATAGGATGTTATACTTCTTAATAAACTTGCTTGGCATAAATCATCAGTTTATGCAAGACCTTATGGTCCCAGCTATTGTTTTTATCTTCTCTATCTTTTATCTTTTCTATCTTTCTCAATTCCGGTCTTCCCACTCAATATCTTGACAGTGAGACATCCTTTTTCTTGCAGGTTCTGGTCAGAGCATTGATACAGAATTCTCTATCATAACTCATGATGGTGTTGGGAGAGGAGCAAGGAAAGGCTAATGGATTCTACAAGTTAACAGATCAGAAAACTAACTCAATTAGCATGAGGGTCACCCAGTGAAATTCACCAGGAAGTAGCAGAACTCCAGGTAGGACTTAATGTGTGGTCAGATTTCTATTGCTGTAAAAAAAAAAAAAACACCACAACCACAAGCAACTTGGGGAGGAAAAGGTTTATTTAAGCTTACAGCTTACTGTCTATCACCAAAGGAAGTCAGGGTAAGAACTCAAAGTAGGAGCCTGGAGGCAGAAACTGAAGCAGAGGCCATGGAAGAATGCTTCTCACTGGCTTTCTCCCCATGGCTTGCTCAGACTATTTTCTTACACCATCCAGGACCACCAGCCCAGGACTGGCACTGCCCACAATGAGTTGGGTCTTCCCATATCAATCAAGACAATACACAAAAGATTTCCCTACAGGACAAACTTTTGGAGTCATTTTTTCAGCTAATCTTCCCTCTTCCTTGATATGTGTAGGTTTATGTCAAGACGGCAAAAATGAACCAGCACACCCATGCTCTGCTGTCACACACTGAAAAGTCTCAGGAGTCAGGTCTTGAACAGAAGCATGAGGTAGGTACACTGGGTGACAGGACTACCCTGAAGGCCTGGGAACTTGCTCTGCAAACCCTTCAGGGATCAGACACTGATAGTCCCTGGTAAGAATTCACTTGTTAGCGACAGAAAATTAGAACTCCCCTATGATGCATTTCATCATACAGTATTTACCCGTAAGAGATCATCCAAGAGGAAGTGAATGTTCTGAACATCCATTTGGGGATGTATGAGACTTAATTCCAGAGACTTGTATGTGTTTCATGTTGAGGAAGAATGCATAGTCTCATTGCATTAGATACTTTCCTGATGCTGTGATAAAATGCCATAACCAAAAATGCAAGTTGTAGAAGAAAGAGTTGATTTTGGCTTGCAGGACCAGAGGGCTGAGTCCATCACTGTGAGAGTTGTGGCAGCAAGCAGCAGACATGGTGACAGGAGCAGAGAGCTGAGAACCCACATCTTCACAACAAGAACAAAGCAGAGAGAGTGAACTGGAAGTAGACTGAGGATTTAATCTTAAATCCCACCCTGCAGTGACACACTTCCTCCAGAAAGGCTGTACTACATAAACCTCTCCAAAGAGTGCCCCCTGCTGGCATCGTGTGGACATTGGCCCGAACTGATGAGTCTATAGGAGCCAGTTTTTCATTTAAACCACCATAGTGATGGACTCATATTTCTCTCTCTCTCTCTCTCTCTCTCTCTCTCTCTCTCTCTCTCTCTCTCTCTCTCTCTTTTTCTCTCTCTCCCTCCCTCCCTCCCTCCTCCCCTCCCTCCCTCCTTGAATTCATTTTAAGTAGAAAATTTAAAAAGAAAGACCATTCATGGAAAGACACACAAAATACACTCTATCTTTAATCTCCTGTGTTTCTCTAGGCACTTGTGATGTGTTCATGCAGGTATACGTGTGTGAGGAAGTTCAATATGCATGTGTGGGCATTCATGTGGTTGCCAGAATGACAAGATCAGGTATTGCTACTCTGGCACTGTTGATTATACTCTGAGGCAAGGTATCTTATTGGCCTAGAGATCACTTCACAGACTAGCCTGGCTGACTAGCAAGCTCCGGGGATTGCCTTGTCTCTGCTTTCCCATTACTGGGTTAACAAGTGTGTGAGCCTTTGCCCAGCTTTATTCAAATCCAGACCCTCCTGCTTGCAAGTCGAGTGCTCTACTAGTTGGGATTATCGCTCTAGCCCTGCAAAGTTTTCTGGAATCAGCATGTAAGGGGATCCTGGCCACAGCTTCATGCATGTGGGATAGCAGTCCTCCCTCTTACTGAGAAATGATGTGTGGCTTGTAAGATCTTCCATCAGGTTTATCCCACTTTACTTGCTCAAGAAATACTGAGATGAGCATATGCCTGTTCCAGGTCATGGTGGGTGTTAAAGACACTTTGGTTTCTCCCCTCTGAAACCTGGTAGACTAGCGAAGGAGGCAAGATCTAGCCAGAGGCTAACATCGCTAGACAACAGATGGTTCAGAACAGGCACACTGGAAAGCAACAGACCCTTGTGTAGGCCGTAGCTTCAGGGCTCTTGGCTCTGTGGCTTGGCAAGATGTTGACCTTGCTAAATCTATCTTTGTCATTCATATAAAAGGTAATAACAGGACCTACCACACAGGTCTCTTATACAGATTACAGAGCAAATGTGCTGTGTTTCCTGTTGCTAAAACTTGATGGGTACTAGACAGGTTTATCTGGTTCAGAGTTTCAGAGTCTGGAAGTCCATAGCACATGGCACTGGCTCTGGCAAAGGTCCAGGTTGTCTAGATCAATGGCAGAGGGCACCATGAAGTGGTGTATCTGTGAGAGTGGGTGGCTGCAGGCAAGACAGGACCTTGCAACCAGAGTTAACTACATGAACCCTTCCTAAGTATGTAGATAACCTCTCTCTGGAAGAGATCTATCTTGAAAGGGGAACCACTGCTTAACACTGTCACCCAAAGGACCAAAATTCCAACACATGCAACCTTTGTGGGCATTCTCAAACTATGTCCAACCTAGCAACTAGGAGCATGGCTCAGTGCATAAAGACCTAAGTTTAGATTTTTCACACCATATAAGGGTAATGTAGCATGTGTCTCTAATTACAGCACTAGGAAGCATTACAGGGAAAGCCCTGGGGTTGCTGGTCAGCTTGTGTAGCTGTTTGTCTCAAAAAGTAGTGAGGAGAACCATGGAAGAAGACATTTGACATCACCCTCTGGTGTGTGCATGTGAATGTACAAGAACACATACAACACGTGCGCATGCAAATACCTTCAAAAGTAAAGTACATTTTATAAAGAAAGAAAGAGAAAAAAAAAAAAACAGGGGCCAGAGGAATGGTTTATGGGTTAAGAACATTTGCTGCCCTTGCAGAGGATCTGGTTAAGGTCCCAGCACCCACAGGGTGACTCCCAACTGTGTGCAACTCCAGTTTTAGGGGATCAGAACTGCTCTTCTGGACTCAACAGACACCAGGCACACATGGGGTATAGTTATATACACTCAGGCACACACTCATTCACATATTTCCCTACACATGTAAAAACTTAGCTGAACCACCAACCACCAGAAAGCAGGGACTGGACCTAGCCCCACAATGTCCCAAGCACATTCATAGCAGATGTGCAGCTTGGTCTTCTTGTGGGTACCCAACAATTGGAGCTGGGGCTGCTCATACTCTTTTCCCTGGCTGAAAATCCCATTCCCCTAACTGGGCTGCCTTGTCTGGCCTCAGTTGGAGAGAATGCTCCTAGTCCTGCAGTGATTTGATGTGCCAGGGTGGGTTGATAGGGGACAGAGGGACTCCTCCTTCTCAGAGGAGAAGGGGAAGGGGAAGGGGAGGAGGGCTGTGTGAAGGGTGTAGCTGGAGGAAAGGAGGCTGTGACGAAGATGTAAAGTAAATAAATGAATGAATGAAAAAGAGAAAAAAAACACAATAAAATGGGAAAAAACTTGGCGACTTCATAGACTTTAATAAGAACTTAGTAATTATGTGTCAACACAGCTGTGTCAAATGCTAAGGAAACACACAGAAGGTAGGATGGAAACTTCTAGAGAAGGAAGCACTGGAATGAGGAAGGACAGCAACCTGAATGCTGGGTCTCAGTCTGGGGCCAATTGTTGCCCTCAACGGACATTCATCAACCTCTAAAGGCATTTTTCAATTATAATGATTGGAGGATGGATACCATGAAACACCAAAACAGTATGTCCCCCCAACAAGTCACCAATCCTGTAGTCATGATCCCACAGATGATAACTCATATTAGATTCAAAATGTAAAGTCAAAAGAACAACTATAAACATGTTCGAAGAATTCAAAGAAGTCCTAAAGGAAGGAAGGAAGGAAGGAAAGAGAGAGAGAGAGAGAGAGAGAGAGAGAGAGAGAGAGAGAGAGAGAGTAAGCCACCTAGATGAATGGTTGAATTCAGAGTAAACACAGAGAGATTAAAGAAAGGAGAAATCCAATTCTCATCTAAGAGCCCACATGGCTCTAATGGCTAATTCCAGACCCATCATCACACAGAAGGCCTAGTTAAACCCTGTGGGACAAAAAAGATAAATTTAAAATGTAACAAATGTGGGAAGATATTTGTACAGAAGAAGATAGGCTTCCAGGAGTGGGAAAATATAAGAGGTGGGCAGGTAAGTTATGGTGAATAACAAGAATGGTGTGTGTGTGTGTGTGTGTGTGTGTGTGTGTGTGTGTGTGTGTGTATGTGTGTGTACAAGTGCACACATACACGCAGAGACCAGATGAGGAAGTCAGGTTCCCTGTTCTGTAAATCTCTACCTCATTCCTTTGAACTTGAACCTAGGCTGACAGCCAGCAAGCTCTAGGAATCCTCTTGTCTCTGTCCACAACACCAGGGGTACAGACTTGCAAGACTACATCTGGATTTTTATTTTACTTGGATGCTGGGCATTTGAACTTAGGTCCCCACACCTGAGCAGCAAGCCCTCCTGTCCACCCAGGCATCACCCTAGCCCTTTAAACCCTATTCTTTCTGTGCTCCACAAAAAACAGTAAGCCAAGATCATTCTTGGATCCACGGAGTTCTAGTAACTGTTTTCTTCACATAACTTCACTCCATTATTTTGGCCCAGTTAGGCTAGCGTGATTTAAAAATGAGGCACACAAAAATGAAGCATTCTAAGACGCTGCTGGTGGCCATGAAGATGGAGTAGGGAGGAGGCAGAGCTGGAGAGAACTAGGGTCTAGCATTCCATTCTGCAACTTCTTTTGCCTTATGTCTTCTTTCAATTTCTCCTCCATATTTGAGAATTATATTCCTGACAGCACCCAAGACGCTCCTCTGCTACTTTCTCAAGAACTATTATGATTATGATATAATTTTATAGTTTCTTTCTGCTTCAAAACATCACAGGGTAATGGTCTATGCTTGAATGGTCTCCAGATGGATGAAATCTATACCTGTGTTCCAATAAAAATGCTATTCTAGTCTGGCAAATCTTCCTACTGCCTCCATAGACTCTCGGTTGCAGAACTTGGCTTTCTCTGTGTTTGCATCTTAACTGGGATCCTTTGATCACTGGTGTGTTTACACTAAACAGAGGCTCTCTCTGAAAGAAAAAAAAACTATAAACATGGACAAGGCCCTGGACAGGTGAGTTGAGTATGGGACATGTTTTAAGCAGCAAGATTGATTTGGTCTTTGAATATGTTCTCTTCTTTTTCTGCCTTACACTTCTGGTGATATTAGCAAAGTTTGCTTTGAGACAAGGTCTCTCTGTGTTGCCCTGGCTAGCCTGACATTGGCTTTCTTCTTGTCTCATCCCCCTGTGCTCACGTTTCCCAGGCTAGCCTGGAGTTAGCTATCTTTGTGTCTCATCCCCCTGTGAGAAGAGTACTGGTATGTGGCACGATGCTGGCTTTCTCCTCATTTCTTTTTCTTACGTGGAATTCTATTCCTAAAGATAATTTCACATATTTAACTTTTAGTAAAATTAAAATTACTAAAAGCTTTGACATCTATGATTATTTATTAATTAAAAGAAGACAAAAGTCACTATGTAAAAACAAAATATTTTTACACCCACTGCTTATATATAATATAGACTCACATGAATTCTTTTTATTTCTCAACAATTTTCCATAACTCCATTTTGACTACAGGTACAAAATACAATTTTGTTAGCCTGGCTGATTATTAGGCTGACTATTCCACAACTTTATATTCTTCTTGTTGGGAACAGGCAAAGGAACTTACTTGTCTTAAGCACCGTTTTGAATTCAGATTCTATTTCACCTAAGTTGACCACCTCCTTTTATAAGCAACAATAGTTTCTCAAAATATAACGCCTGCTCCTAACAACAGAAAGAGCAAATTAACTGGATTTGTTGGGCAAAACCACTTAGATTTAATGTCAGTTGACAATGATAGAACATTTGGGAAAGTCCCTAGTCCATGAGTTCTGATTGGTAAATATTATAACTGTAACTTGGCTCAGATGCTTGCAGATTTTATGTGTATAAACCATCTTCAGGCTCTACTTGGGGCTTCCAGAAAAAAAAAAAAAAAAACAGGGATCCTGGGTCCTTATCTGGTGTCCCTGATTGATTAAAGACCTATTTATATGGTATACATAATAAAAGATTTTGCTGTTTCACAAGTCCACTGGTGTATCCTCTTCCTCGTGGTGCACATGGTATAACAATCTCCCTGTTGTTCCTGACAAGACTGAACTCTCCCAGTGATTATGATCCAAACACAGTCTGTCCATTCCTGAATTCATTCCGTTAGACAAATCAATCCCATATCCCAGAGACACTCCAGATAGTTACACTAAAACTAAAATTTAATCACTAGAAAGCTTTTTAAATACTTCATAGCCAGATGTGAGAAACCACTCATACATAAGCTGTATTTAAATTGATGAAGTTTCCTCCTCAAAGACTAAGGAACAGTAAGGTTAAAACATTGAACAAATCTACATGTGCCAACTCCAGTACTATGAAGCAACCATCGTCCTTGTCCTCAAAGGACACCAAAGTTGTGACTCCCATAAGGTAATTTAACTCTAATTCTTTCACCCATTCAGCAAACTTTACTAGGTATTTATATTAATTACTTTTACGTTGCTGTGATAAAATTCCATGACCAATATCAACTTAGAGGAAAAATGGCTTATTTGGTTCCACCGTTGCAGGGATGTGTGGCAGGCACAGCAACAGGCAGGGAAGGCATGGTAACAGAAGCAGAAAGCTGACTGGTTACATTCTCATCCACAAACCAGAAGCAGTGAAAGAGAGAACAGGCAGTGGAATAATTACAACACTCACAGTCTACCTGCAGTAATGTATGTCCTCCAGGAAGACTCTACCCCCTAACACTCTCATAACCTTCTCAAACAGCTTTACCAACTGGAGAACAGGTGTTCAACTACATGATCCTATAGGGGACATTTTTTCACTCAACTCATCAAAGGATGAAAGACTCATTGGGCTTTATCTTGGATGTCTGGTACATTAACCAATAATTTTACTTTAAGAATAATGATTGAAGAATTGGGGCCACTGTGAGAGCATAGACAAGAGCCATATGTACACACAGGGTTGAAGGAGTATGAGATTTCCTGAAGGAAGTTACTCCTAACTTTGCTCCTCAAGAATTTGAAAAGCATGTTTCAACAAGGATGTTTCCAGATTATAGTTTACAGTTAGGTTATTTTATCGGCAATTGTGAATATGGTTGCTTTCTGTAAGCAATGGCTAGCCCAACAATGAGATGAAATGTTATAGAAATATCTGGGGCTGATTTCCTGGTACCTAACATGATGTATTAGTTACTTTTATTTATTGCTGTGACCAAATGATTGATGAAGAGCAACTGACAGGAGGAATGATTTACCTGTAAAGTCCTTCAGGGGACGTTGTCTGTTCCTCGGGGAGAGGATGGTAACCTAAGCATGAGGTTGTTTGTATATCTGTGGAATAGAAGCAGAGATAGGAGAAATCTTCAGTACCATTCACATTCGTGATGGGTTTTCCACACTAGTCCTATTGGAAAAGATCCTTACAAACATTTTCAAAGGTACACATATCACTAATGTTCTAGAGGTTTCTTCATTCCATCAAGTTGATCATTAAAGCCAGCAGTTCCAGTTCTGTTCTTGAAATCTAAATATATCAAACATAAACTGAACATGAACAAATCCAAACCATTCCACTTTTACCTATATTTCTCAATGCATCCTGGACATTTCATAATACAAAATACACTTACTTCATCTCTAAGAACCTCCCAAAGTTGTAACAGGTGTAACACCATTCAAATGGCCAAAGTCTCTTCAGAGACTGAAGGCAAACTCTGGTCTGTGAATTTACAGAATGCTAATCTAGCTACACAATACAAATACAGATACACGATGTAACAGAATAAACATGCCAACGACATACTGGACCAAAGCAAGACCAGCAGGGCAGATGCCAAATCCTGCCACTCTGCACGCAGTATGACGTGTGTGTTGGGGGCTGGGGTATGATGGTATCATCTGGGCTCCATTGATCTTGAATGGCTGCACTCACCAGCTTGTGGTATCTTAGATGCATGTAGCCTCTCTTGAAGCCTACTCCATTTGCTGCCTCCAGTTTTCCTGGTCAAGTGGCGAACACTTCTGGCATTTCCAGTATCCTAGGAACTCCTTGCAACTTGGACTTCATCTTCACAAGTTCATACAATGGCATCTCCGAGGCTCCTTTTAGAGAATCCAACCCACTACATATTTCCTGGCC
Organism: Grammomys surdaster; assembly: GCF_004785775.1. NCBI lineage: Eukaryota > Metazoa > Chordata > Mammalia > Rodentia > Muridae > Grammomys > Grammomys surdaster. The sequence goes on along the minus strand of NW_021627755.1, from coordinate 66,656 downwards.
TCTGGGGCTTTTAGGAACATTTGTACAAGACTCTAGGAGACCCTCATTCCCATGTCTTCGAAGCAAGCATTACATGAACAATGACGCCTGTAACTGTAGGCTTTTCTACCCGTGTCCAAGTTCCTCAAAACAAAGACTGTAAGACTTCTTATCTATGAATAAATGCCTAGGCCAATAACTTAGGTTCATTTCCACTAGTTCATAATTCAGTTGTCACATTTATTCTATTCTATATTATGCCATGTGACCAGTTGCCATTCCTTCAGTTTCATGCAACCGTCTTCCTCAGAGTTCATGGTGAGTCCCTCCTGTGCCAGAAATCCTCTCTCTATATTAGAACTTCAACTTCCCTATTTCCTGCCTAAGCTAATAGGCCAACAGCATTTTATTGTCAGGTGATGCTTCTGTCAGTGCATAAGATACCTTCTCCACAGACGCCAAGCTCTTTGCCTGCTTGACACGCTGCCAATCTTGCACACCAAACTTGGACCCAATCTGTGACAGCTTCCTGTGTACCTTTGTGACTGAATCTGGGACATGCCCACCTCTACCTCCCATCCCTCTCTCCATCTCCAGTGGTTGTTCTTGACCAAGGGACTCCTTCAATGTCATTCTCAGTTCAGGCTCTCTGCCTTCAAATGAATTTGCACTTTCCTGAGGCAGCCTTCATCAGGTGGGCACCTTTCTTAATGCCCCAGAGCTGAACTTGAACCTTACTGTCAATGGCACTAATCTCTTGAACAATTACCGTCACTTTGTGCAGTCACTGTGTCCTCTCAACTTGAACTGCATTGAAGTCTCTTCTTATCAAACTGCACATTTCTGTCAGCAGCTTTAACTGGCTTCATCCTACCCACCCCACTGAACTACAGACGTTGTACACCTCGGCCCTCTTCTCTCTCTTCCCATGAGTCTGAGGAAACGCATTGAGCAATAACCACACGAAAGCTGAACATGTCTTGAAATGTCCCCCAAAAGACAAATTACTTCACTGGTTTCAAAAATTGCCTTTCTTAAATTTTTAGGACAGAGGCAAAAGCCAGCAGATGTTTGGACAGAATGTAAAAGGGGTGGCCTTGTCCAGTTCCTAAGAGTGGCCTTGCTCTCTTCTGGAACCACACAGGCACAGTCTTCACAGCCTGCCTTTCCACCAGTTAGAGTCTTCCAAGCAAGACCACCCGTTGAGCTTGCTTATGTAAATCTTGGATTTCTGTAGTCTGCAGCTTGAAACTCTTCCACATTCCTCCCATGAAACAGCTCCAAAGGCCTGGGGTCCCCATGATGTCATCTCTCTCAGTAGTGGCAGCAATTCCACATCTCACTACCACTTCTCACATCAATTACTTTTCTCAGTCCTGTGCCTGAATACCTGGCAAGATGCAACTTAAGGGCAGAAGGGCCTATTTGGGTTCACAGTTCAGGGGATACTGGTCTTCTGGTTGTCTCCTCCACCACTTTTATTCAGTCCAAAGCCCCAGCCAGTGGAATGGTACCTCCAGGATTCATGCTGGGTCTTCTCTTCTCAGTGAAGCCAGTCAGGTTTTCAAAACCAGCCATCACACTTGGTAATGGAGAATATGCCTTATAGGTCTTGCTTTTCACAAACCATTTGAATGGCGTAAGAGAGCCAGAGCTAGCCATTTCAAGGAAGAGCACATAGGCTGAGGGAAACACAGTCGGTAAGTGTTTCCTGTGCAAGCATAAGGATGAGAGTCTGGACCACAAGACACAAGTTAAAAATCCAAGTACAGTAGCTGCATTTGTGTTCCCAGCACTGGGGATCACAGTAGGCATCAGTGAGAAAAGATGGGTATCTGAGGATCAATGGTCAGTCAATAATCACCCTTTCTCATGCTGACAATGTCATGCCAGTGAAAGACCTTGTCTCTAACAGTTGAGATGGGTGTAATTTCTGAAGAAGGATGCCTGAGGTCTTGCATACATACCTCCCACACATACATAAACATATTGTCTTAGGGGTTTATTGTTGTGAAGAGACACCGTGACCATGGCAACTCTCATAAAGGAAAACATTTAATTGGGGCTAGCTTCCAGTTCAGAGGTTTCATGGCAGGAAGCGTGGCAGCACACAGGCAGACATGATGCTGGAGAGGTAGCTAAGAGTTCTACAGCTGGAATGGAAGGCAGCAGGAACAAAGAGTATCACTAGCCAGGCTTGGATTTCTGAAACCCATAAGCCAGCCCCCAATGATAAACGTCCTCCAACGAGGCCACATCTCCCAATAGTACCACTTCCTATGAGCCTATGGGGAACATTTTCATTCAAACTGCCATACATGTACAAACACACACAACACACACACACACACACACACACACACACACATGCTGTGGAGGGGATATGAAAATATCAGCTGTAAAATGGTTTAAAGGGAATGCTATAGTGGCTTTAGGAAATTCAAGTGAAGGGACTGTTACCATAAGCATGTTTTCTTCTAGTGCCACTAGATGAATAAGTAGCCCCTACTCCCAGTAATATTCTGCACCATCTCATAGCGGGACTTGGAATGCTGCTGGGGAAGAGAGCAAGAATGGAGTGCAGTCAGTAGCTTGCATGAAGGTTGTATGAGGAGATCTATATACCTAGGAGTGAGTATTTCTGTTACATTTCATTTTTAGAATAGAAACCGTCTAAACCTTTCTAAGAGCTAATGTAGAAGAGAAGGAAAGACAAGGATCCACACTTTCCATGATGGATTTGATCCAAATACTGTCCCCTTAGCTAGTTCTTTATTTCTTGTCAGATGGTCCCTTGGGCTGCCTATTTTCAACTGAGCCAGTGACTCCTGAGGATAACACATCCCTTTACATATGAGCAAACTTTGTTTCTACTTCTCTCTGGGTATATTTTCCTTTCCTATGTCACTAAATTATAATGAGCATAAACAATGAATGTAAGATTCAACATGTTGAAATTGCCAAGAAAAATTAGGAACAAATGAATAGAAGAGATAAGAATATTAAAATGAGGTTAGCCCATGAGGTTTATTCACTTCAGGTTTTTTTTTTCTGCCTGTTTTTATATCAAGAGGGATAATTTATCATTTTGGTGTAAACAGTGCTCCAACAGGGTCACCTAGCCATTATCTGGAATGCCAGAGGCTTTATCTGAAATCATTTATAAGGAATAAAAATCTCTACTGCCTCCTCCAGGCTATAAAACACATCACTAGATGTTCTAGCCATTGGCTGCTAAGATCCCACAGAGGAAATTAAATGTCATAACATATCTTTTATCATAGAAGCTGGAAAAAATGGTCTTCATATAGTACACAACAGCATAAAGAAAGAAGAGTGAGAAGGGGTGGGAGATGCGTTGAGACAGACAAAACAGGCCATGAGGGTTTTGAGCAAAGAGACCAATAGATTAATCTCTTCCTCACTGATGGGAACATCTTCCAACCTGTTGAGGACCCAACTCAAACAAAAAGAGAGTAGAATGAAATCCCTATCTCATACTCTACTCTACCCCCTTAGATCTACCTTCCTGAGCTGTGACAGCCTTCTTCTGCCCCTGGACATTGGACCTATTGACTCTCAAGTCTTGGGACTCTGGAACTTACAACAGTAGCCAGCATCTGACTCCTACACTGGGTCTCAGGCCTTAGGCCTCAGGCAGGAATTACACTGTTGGCTTCACTGGTTGTAAGGTGGATTTGGACTGAGCAGTGTCACTGTTTTCCAGATTCTCTAACTTATAGCTGATGTACTGTGAGATTCTTAGGAATGCAAAGTCCATAACTTAGATGAGCCAACATCCACAATAATCTAGACCCTTTACATAACACTGGTTCTATTTCTTTGGTCATCCCTAACTAAGACGATAGGTGACCTGAGTCTTTAGTAAGGAACAGTTTTGAAGGATCGGGTAAAGAGAGTGAGATCAAACCTATTTTGTTTGGCTATCGGCCTAATAGAAAGAGGGATTGCACTCTCAAGGTTAGGGATTTCTTAAGTGCATATGATTTGCACACTCGGTCCTGTTTTATTTCACCTGCTTTCCCACAGCCTCACCCTGAGGTGAGGTGTCCTGCATATGATCCTTGATGGTGCAGGACACCAAGAAACATGCTCACAAAGCACTGATGGAGAGGGCAGTGTTACAGTATCCTTGCATAAATATAAGGTCAGCAGGGGTAGAGGACTGCAGTCTGCATTGTACCAGTTTTGCCACTTGTACCTTACAAGAGAAGGGTATGATTTTGGCATTGTGCCCATAAATAACAAGAAAGGGCACAGAAACAAAACAAGGGATGGCTGAAAACCCAGGAATGTAAATACCAGGTGTGTGCTTATCCCCACCCCACCCCCCACCCCCGCTCACTCTATATAGTCTAACGTCTGCAGATCTCTGTGTATGAGTATACACAAATTGATTGTATTTGGAGCTAGGCTCTTTGTAATTAAGACCAGATGAGATGGCATTAGATTAAAGTAGACCTTAATCTACTGCTGTTGCCTAAATAAGTCATGTAAAGCCACAAACATACGCAGGCAAACATCATGTCATAACAGGGCAAAAAACAGAGCTGTACCGCAATGAAGCAAGCAATATGAGGTAGAAGACGGAAAGAAGGATTCATCCTTAGATCCTCTGATGGCAGCATGGCCCTGCGACCCCACCCCTGACCTCACCTTAAACAAACAGGATCTCTATTTGTAACTCAAACTGGCCTGTATTTCTCAATCAACACACACACACACACACACACACGCACACATACATACACATGCACATGCATACACAGACACACAGATATACATGCACATGCACATACACAGGCACACACACACACACACGCACATAAGCATGCATGTGCACACCATAGACTGACTGGCAATGACTAGGATTTGCAGAGAAGAGTGGGTCCTTGTGGTAAGTTAGGAATATTGCTGATATTTAGGTTCGTAACTCTAGAGGGTTACCTGGGCTCTATACAACTTACATAAGTTGTTCTGAACAAAGGAGGTATTTACACTATGGGCACACTATCGAATGCCGTAAACTATGCTATTGACCTCTTACGTCTAGTAGGGGCAACTACTATCCCTCCTTAGAGAAAAGCGTAAGGCTGAGCAATTCCCAAGCAAACTGCAGGTTCCCAGAATAGGGAGGGAGACCTGTCCACGGACTCACTGCAAGCCATCTGATTGATTGTTCATACCTGTAATGCAAATGCCTGAGATGGAAAATTATGGGAGCCTAACAGTAATCTGAGGCTCTCCACTCTGGAGTGAACCCATAGGGTGACCATGCTGGGTTCTTCCAGCATCACAGTGACTGTGGACCATGTGGGCATCTAGGGAAATTTGCATGCTCTTCAACAGGGGCTGGAAGACAGTTTCCCTCCTGGGACCCCCGAAACCTGAGCTGGTTTGTATCTGTCTTCTTCTGAGAAAATGGCTACAGAACAGGCTCCAAAGGCATGGAGACAAATGCTTTCAATCCCAGCACTGAGGAGGCTGAGGTGGCAGGATTGCTGTGACTTTGAAGCACGCATAAACAAATAGGCAATTATGCTTTCAGCCTGGATTCATACAGCCTAGATTTTGAATTGATGCTTAATAAATGACATTTAACCATAGCTTTTAAAAAATGTGTTTGTGTGTGTGTGTGTGTGTGTGTGTGTGTGTGTGTGTGTGTGAGTGTGTGTAACTTTCAGAGTTTAGGAGGCTCAATAACCTCAAAGCCAAGACAGCATGGTCTTCAAGGAATCTCTGCTTAGGTAGCCTGTTATTGATCCTACAGGTTAGATTAACATAGCCTTATTCATAGAGAAAAATAACTCTCTGTAAGTCAAATATCATCAGGGCTACCTCCTGGTAGGAGGTGAAGGTCATCACCATGATGTAGGGCGGTGTCACGAAAGTTCCTTGAGGCAGACTTTCCATAACAATCATTTTCATGCACACAGTAGATGAATCTGATCAGCCCACACAGTCATGTATTCACCACTGCAAATCAGACTCCACCGTGAAAGGTTACCATCATTGGCTGGCTCTACAGCCAATGCCTCTGCCAACTCCCGCCTCTTAACAACTACAAATGTGATTTCTGTCACCACTTTCTTGCCTTTTCTAGAGTGTTAACATAAATGAGATCATGCAGTGTGTTTCTATTTGCACCTGGTTTCTTTCATGTAGCATAGTGCTTTTGATACTCAATTATATTGTCACCAGATTTTATCCATTATTTCTGAGTAGTATTCCGTTTATGGACACGTCACAACTTATCAACTTACTAGTTGAGGGATATCTACATTGTTTCTAGATTTTATGGATAGAATTGCTATAAAAAATATGTATGTTTTTCAGTGAGTTTCCATCTTCCTTTTTCTCAAATAAATACCAAGGACTGGTAAGGGTGCATTTAACTTCCTAAGAGATGTGTCAACTGTTTTCTGTAGTGGAGAAGCCTCTCCCATCAGAAGCATGCAACAAGTCCTGGTGCTCTTCCTGACTAGATGCTATCATTTCTTTGGTTTTAGATATTTTCATAATTTTCCTCCTCTAGTCTGGACTGTGAAGTTAACCCTCTGCTAGCTAGATGTACTTGGTTTGGGCCTGTAAAAATTCAAATTTACCAGAATCTCAAATTGCAATCTTATATGGAACTAGGTTCTTAGCATATGAAATTAAGTCTAAGTGGTTCTAGATAAAGTGGACCTTACTTTTCATGACTTTCATCTAGAAATAAGCCATATGTGATCCTACAGAGAGACTTGAGAGCCACCATGAGATGGTAGAGGCAGAGACTGAGGTTGTGTGGAAGAGGCAAAGGCAATCCTTCCTCAGAGCCCTTGTAGGGAGCATGGCCCTGTGAACTGTTAACTCTAGTATCCATTTGGGATTAGAGAAGGTATCTCTTTGTCATTTAGGATGCTTTGAATATGCTTGGCTCAGGGAGTGGCACTATTAAGAAGTGTGGCCTTGGTGGTGTAGCTGTGGCCTTGTTGGAGAAAGTATGTCACTATGGGCTGCCTAGCTGCTCTGAAGTCAGTCTTCTGCTAGCGGCCTTCAGAAGGAGATGTAGAACTCTCAGCTCCTCCTGCACCATGCCTGCCTGGACGCTGCCATGCTCCCACCTCGATGGTAATGGACTGAACCTCTGAACCTGTAAGCCAGCCCCAATTAAATGTTGTCCTTATAAGAGTTGCCTTAGTCATGGTGTTTGTTCACAGCAGTGAAATCCTAAGACAGGTGACCTAGAATTTTTATTTTTAACACTGTATTTACTGTGTGGGATAGGGAGAGGAGCCATCCACAGTGTGTGTATGGAAATCAAAATTCATCTTTCAGGATTTGACCCTCTCCTTCAACCATGTGGATCTCAGGATGTCATGTGAAATGATTCCTAGGGAGATGTGAACAAAATCCACTCACCCAATTAAGGAACCAATGAGAGAATCAGAGCACTAGTACCACCGAAGTCCACCTGGGTGAAAGAATTTTGCTGGAGTTACTTACAGAAGTATGGCCAGCGGATTACTAACAGGAGCAGAAATGACCCAAAGACAGTTGCATCACCAAAGGACACTCCATCATGGGTGACAGCCAGTGAAAGCTGGCTCCCTGGAGCACACTGCACAGCCTGCAGAGGATCAACAGGTTAAAGGGCTTCTTTTTGATCAGTCAGCTCAGCTGGTCTGACAGTCTCTTTCCACAGTCCTTACTGCTTACACACACTGGATCCTGGGGTGGGGGCAATATAATTGGTCAGTTTTGGGAACGTCTAGAAGCCTTTCAGTCCAAGTACATACTTCTGCTTACTGAATTGATGAGACCCCTATCTTCCAGAATGTTCTATGAAGGATTAAGAAATGGGGTTTACTTTAGTTTTTTGTTTGTTTGTTTGTTTGTTTGTTTTTATAGCTTGTATGTTTGAACATGAACCTAATGTTGCTGGGTTTATTTTTAGTTTTGCTGTCAGATTGCTTTTATTATTTGTGCATTTACCCGAGGAAGCCAGAAGAGGGCATTGGAGCCCCTGAAGCTGGAATTACAGGCAGTATAGAGCCACTGTTCTTGGGGTTCTGTTGCTGTGATAAAACACCACGACCACATCAACTTGGAAAGGAAGGAGTTTATTTCATCTTACACTTCCATATTGTAGTCCCTCACTGAAGGAAGTCAAGGCAGGAACTGGAAGACAGGAAGTGGAAAAGTCATGGAGGAATGTTACTTTCCTGGCTTGCTCCCCAAGGCTTCCTCAGCTGCCTTCTTAAAGCATTCCAGGAGGACCAGGACAGGTGGGGGGGTGTACAACATCTGGGGTGCACCATCCACATTGAGCTGAGTCCTCAAACATCTATGGCAAGCAAGAGAATGCCTCAGAGGCTTGTCAATGAACCAAACAGGTAAGAGCATTTCTTAATTGAGGTTTCCTTCTCCAAAACGACTATATCAAGTTGACATAAAACCAGCCAGCACAGCTGCCCAATAGCCATGGGTGCCAGGAACCAACTCAACAGCAAGCTCTCCTTACTGCTGATTCATATCTCCTTCCCTCTGCTTTTAAAATTAGTTATTCTTACCACAAATTCTAGTTTTAGAAAAGACTTCTGTGATACAGCTAGTTTTTGTTTTGCTATTTTATAAAGTACTGGTATTATTCCAATGTTAGCACAGTATTCTTGCAGTCCCAGGGAAGAGAATGATCTAGCCCCCAAATGTTTGTTAGATTTCTCTGAGGTCTTTAAAAAGTAGAGAGACTCCCTACCCCAAACCTGTGAAACAAACATGAATCCTTCTGATGCTCTGTGTTCAGACACGCATCCCTCCTTCTGATATTTTCCTGCTAATTCAACTGAAATAAAAACCTTTATATCTCATGCTGATGTCACTTGCTGAGTAGCTAGTGTGTCCAGACAGAAATTCAAACAACTGGCAGAATACAGATGTGGAAGCAGGAAGTTTGTCAATAAAACTCAACAATCATTCCTTTTTGAGCAAGACTCTGCCCACTAGGAAAGTAAGTTATACTGCAAGCCTACCTCCTGTTCACTAGACATTATTGTGTGGAGATCTAGAAGCGTTACCTGAGCTCACTGAACCCCTTGTGAGTCACCTTCTGTGTTACGAGCTGTGGTTAGCAACTACACTGCACAATTTTGCCAGCACGGCTGGTGGGAAAGAATCATGACTTCCATAAAAGTCTGTAAAGCATGGCACCTTGTCATTTGAGCAGAGCCTTCGATACTCAACGACCCACATAAAAACAGGCCATTCTCACCCCTGCTCCGTGATGACCAAAAGGTGTTCTCTGTTTAGAGTGAACACAGAATTGGCTTATGCGGCTGGGAGGACTTTAGAGATTGAACCACCTCCTTCCAACTTTGAGCGGGTTTCAAAGGTCAGGGCTTGGAGCTTCGGAACAACTTGTGCATCTTCACGGTCTTGGGTCTGGCTACACACAGAAACAAACCTCCCTCTCAGTCTCCTTCCCACGTGTTTAAAAATATAAAGTCCCTAGGGCAGAGTGCCCAAACACCCTTCAGGTTGGTGCTGCCCAATTTAGCAAGTGGCCACAGTTAGAGTTGGGACTGTCCCTTCATTAGAAACACACCAAAGGCTAAGACCAAAAGGCTCAACTCATTTGCAGAACAACAGAGCGTGGCTACAGACGTCACAGATCCAGCACACAGAACACAGGATTTTTGCTGCAGACAGACGCCATGGTCACGGCTGTGGATACTTGCACCTTTACCAGCTGACTAAATGTTGAGCCTTCAGTTGTGTCAATCAAGCAGATACTACTGCCTATTGCAGACAGACTTAGAATTCTATCTCATTAGGTTAGCATCAGGATGGGGAACCGGGTAGCTAGATATGGTCCCTCAAGTGTCATGGTATCACTGCTATCATATACAGCACATATAATTTGACTCAAATAGGCAAATCGGGACCATGACCACACCCCTTCAGATCTTAAACTATCATTAATTACATTTAGATAATTAATTCGTCTACAGTCAAAAATGTTAAAAAGATGAAACTGAATCATGAATAAACCAGATATGTGGGTGCCTCCCTGAAATAACAGCTTTAATGTATGGTTGGATGAGAAGCTAAGCAGCTGTGTCTGAAGCCCAGAGGTCCTTCAGACAGCAGCTCTGCCTTCTACCAAGCGTCTATTAAACCTGCTTGGAGCCTTTCAGGAGTTAGCTGGAGCTTTCAGGTGCTGCTGTGTGGGGGAAGGGGTGGGGAGTGTTTACGTGGTTAACTCAGAATAAGTTGCAAACACCTGGAAGTCACACATTGAGCTGCAGAGCTGACTAGATTCCCGAAACATTTCCATAGAGAAAATCAGCTATTCATGAACAAAAGATTCATGATGGCTAGGGATATACTTCAGTTGAGGGAGTATTCAACTGGCATCCAGGAAACCTTGTGTTTAATCCCCAGCACCTCATAAAACCTGTCTGAAATCCCCAGAATTTAGGAAGTTGGAGCAGGCTAGCTAGCATGAGCTAAACGAGAACCTATCTCAAACTATAAACACCATGTCATGGCAATCTTTGGTATTCTGATATCCCTCCTACAATAAAAGCTTACTGAGTGACGTCACCAGTTTATGATAAAGGAGGAAGAAAACTCAGAAGAGATGGGAGAACAAAATGGCTTGTAACAAACATGAGTTTCAGATCACCAACCCCTGGGTCCCTCAACACCACAAACACAACAGGCCTACTAGGACAGTTCTGAGTGACAAGCTTTCAAGAGCCCCCAGCCACCCATCCCTATCCCTGAACCTGGCCACCAAGTCCCGCTCCTTCAAACCCACGCAGTGCCCGCCCCCTGCTTGCGCTAATTGACAGGCAGCACAGCTATTCCTAGGAGCAGATTTTTCTCCTGGTAACAATGACAAGCTGGCAGGAACCAATGGCGTTCCAGAAGCGGGGCGGGCTGCAGCGAAGGGTCAGGTGCTCTGCGCTGGGGCTGCGTGCAGGTGAGGCAACGGACCCGACAGCGCCCCTTGCTTCCGTCACCTCTTGGCCCCAAACACTCCAGGACAGATCGATCTCAGCGCGGGTGAGTCCCTTGGGATAGGTGGCCTGCCTCCCGAGGCCCACACTGGGGCTGTCACTGGCAGGGGGGGTGGCGGAGAGGCCTAGTAACCCGGTAGGGAGGAGACGATTCACCCACCCACCCCCTCAAACGCCCTGACATAAACCCACTCCTCTTCTCTACCCTCTTCTGCTCTTTGATTGGTGCTCCTGTTTGCCCAGGTTGTGGGGGGAAGGGCTGGAGAGAGGAAGGACTGGGAAGGCCAGGGAGATTTCAGTCCAGATCTAGAATTTTTCAGGGGTTCGTGCCTTTTCTGCGCGGAGAAATGAGAGATTTGTCTTTTTATCCTCATCCCCACGCCCACCTGCGTCATGTCACTCATGTAATTATATTGTTTCTTATTATCGAACATCCCGGAGCTTTAGACAGAGCCTCATTTCTTCAGTTTGCTCCAAGAAACAGTTCTATTTACCGCAATGAACTAAAATAAATGAAAAAAAAAACCATATGTTCTGTGCAATTGATTCTTTCTTGGCGTTAAATTGTATTTGGTTGATAATAATTTCCTTCGTATTAATGAGATGGGAGAGAAAATTGGGGGAAAGAAAAGTAAAGGGGGGAAGGAACTGGGATCAGTCACTTGCAGTTTCCTGCATACAATTAATTCCCCCATCATCACAGCCATTATTAATATTGCTCCCAGAATTGGACCAAAATGAATGGCATTCAAGATACAATAGTAAATTTCAGTTTGGAATCAGTCATTGTCTTGAAACCAGTGTCTAAACCAGTTTCTAGTTTGGAGGAAACCACAGTTTAAAAAAGCAGATCTTACCTTAAGCACATCTGTATCCTTTGCATACAGCTTGTGTTTCTGAAAGCAAAGCCACTGTCCCTCATAGGTTACCTTCCCCCTTCCTAGACCATAGCAAGGGAAGTCAGAGCGATATATACACATACCACACATGCACACATACCCCCCCCAACACATACACACACCATATCCAGGAATTTTCAAACATTCTAAACCATCCTGAGTATGTCTCTGAAAAGTCACATATACAAATCATCTTTTTAAATGTTATTGTGGGGGTCCATCTGAATAATTCCTTTGTTTCTTTAAGGAATATATTTTTGATAGGTTATAGGAAACTCTAAAGTTTATTTGTTTGTTTTTTAAGTGGCACTAAAGCTTTTTGGCCCTGGTGTCCTGTGTCAAATGGAGTTCTACACTGTGACTTTTCCAGGCAGTGACTTAGGATGTCAGTGAGATCACAATCACAGTCACCCTCAGTTTGCAAGAAAATGTACACATCACAGTTGTCACCATTAATTCCTGTATGCTTACTCTACAGATTACCTTATGCTGACCTGATCAAGGACTCGAAAAATGATTCCAGAGTTTCTTCTGGTGTCTTGCACACTGGCTGCTCTGTGTCACTCAGCTCCGTTTTCTCTGCAGCCAGAACAGCAGAAGGTTCTGGTCGTTTCTTTTGATGGATTCCGCTGGGATTACTTATATAAAGTTCCAACACCTCATTTCCATTATATCATGAAAAATGGTGTCCATGTGAACCAAGTCACTAATGTTTTTATCACAAAGACCTACCCTAACCATTACACTTTGGTCACTGGTCTCTTTGCCGAGAATCATGGGATTGTTGCAAATGACATGTTCGATCCTATTCTGAACAAGTCTTTCTCCTTGGAGCACATGAATATTTATGATTCTAAGTTTTGGGAAGAAGCCACCCCAATATGGATCACAAACCAGAGGGCAGGGCATGCTAGTGGTGCGGCCATGTGGCCTGGAACGGATGTAAAGATCCAGAAGAGTTTCCCTACCTACTATCTACCTTACAATGAGTCTGTTTCCTTTGAAGACAGAGTTGCTAGAATCATTGAGTGGTTTACAGCCAAAGACCCCATCAATCTTGGTTTTCTCTACTGGGAAGAGCCCGATGACACAGGCCACGATGTGGGACCTGACAGTCCTCTCATGGGGCCTGTTATTTCTGATATTGACCACAAGTTAGGGTATCTGATAAAGATGCTGAAAAAGGCAAAGTTATGGAATAATGTTAACCTCATCATCACGAGCGACCACGGGATGACCCAGTGCTCTAAGCAAAGGGTCATAGAACTTGACCGCTACCTGAACAAAGAACACTATACCCTGATTGATCACTCACCTGTAGCTGCCATCCTGCCGAAAGAAGGTAAGTCATGCCAACCAGAGCCTAGCACTGCACACACCTAGTGTGTAAGTGGCTGCCTTTTCAGGACACTTGCCTGTACTGTAACGGTGTACTAAGATTTAGTCCTTAGACTTGGAAAACAAAAATTTCCTTCCTCTTGAGTTTAATTTCCTCTCACACCGGGAAATGCTGACACTTTGGCTATAGGTTTTAAGCATTTTAGAATCACAAAATATGGTAAAGGTTACAAGAAAAATGGATAGGGCCTTTGAATACAATCTCAGTCCTCTCTTGGAAGCCTGTGACCATCAATAGACCCTTGGTCAAGACCTGGTTAATAGGGAAACAGTGGAGTGTGTGAAGGAGAGAGTGTGTTTGTCAATCCTAGGCTTGTTTCATTTTGATAAGGAGGTTCTATTAGTGCCTTGCATTCTTTAAAAACATCTGCAGGAATCCCCCTTCCCAAACTGTCACCTCAGCATCAGCAACATTTTAAAGCGAGGTCAAGGGTTAACATGTGGAGGAGAGGTCACAGAATATGTAACCAAATATGCAAGGCTTGCTTTTCTGAATGAAGCGATAGCATCTTGGAGAGTTGGTCCTATTTAGAGAGAAGGGATTTTGAAAAGCTCTACTACCTCACCAATGGGAATTGTGTCCTCTCAGGGGAGTTAAGCAAAATCTATTAAGTAGCAACATGGAAGTATGCCTGTCTGCCTTTACCTAACGTGGAGGTATGCCTGCTGCCTGTACACGTGGTTTGCAACTCAGATGTTACATCAACCCATTGGATTACTACCAGCCCATTAGATTCCCTTAGGTAGTTGGGTTTTAGTATTGTGGGTTTTCTCTTGTTGAGGTTTGTTGGTAAGAGAGACAAAGACCTAACAAATAAATTTGAGGAACAAGAGTGAAAGATGGTGGTAAGATGTGGTACGTTTTCAGTTCTGGGGTGTTCTCTAGTAACACCCCCCCCGTAAGATTTCCACCCCTAGTTATCTTCCGCTACACCTGACCTACACATAACATGTTCTTTTCTCCAGGATCTCTGTCTCTACGTCCACAGTGACTGGCTGCTGTCTGTTTAATCTACCTGTGTTCTCTTGTTTGGGTTTCACAAAACCTTGGTATTTAGGTGGTGTCTATAGTACAATAGGTGCTTGTATCTATATCCATATTTAAGTCTTTAGAGAGTAGTGAATACTGTTTCTTAAAAAAAAAGGCTTTTTATTATTATTCTATAAGAGAATGTGCTAATAACAGAAGAGCAGCTGTTTCTATTTTCCCCTCAAGACTCTTTCTTCTTGGGGTGTGGAGTTCCACCATGCATGGTTCATATTCATCTTCCCAGCCCTGGGTGTCTGTAGGAATGAGTCTTGTTCTGAGTCCCTCTCTCTCCCTTTCTCCTTAGGTAAATTTGATGAAGTCTATGACACACTGGCCAGTGCCCATCCTAATCTAACGGTCTACAAAAAGGAGGAGATACCAGAAAGATGGCATTACAAACACAATGACCGAGTTCAGCCGATCATAGCAGTGGCCGACAAAGGGTGGTATATTTTGCAGAATAAGTCAGATGATTTTCTGTGTGAGTATGTTATCGTATTTCTTCCCATTCTGCACCGTTTCTTACTAACTTGGAGGCTGCGGATAATACAGCAGTTTACTTACTGATGTTTTTAACTCTCTTGTTACTTAAGTGTTGAAGGATCTGTGTTATATCGGTATTCATCTAGAAATGTCTTAAAGATATATACATAAGAAACATACAAGGTTGAGGCTATCGCTTGGTGGTACGTATGCTTGCCTAGCATGTATAAGGCCCTGGGCTTGATCTCCAACATGAGAAAAAAAAATGTGTAAAAATGTCTTTTTAGTTAGAATGTATTTCTTGCCCTGTATAGTGGCTGAAAACAAAGTAGTTACATGACCATGTGGTTGTAGTGTTTTTGTAACTCCTAATAGCGGGCATGTACAGCTATATGCATTCTGGTTTCTAACCATTTGTACCCACAAATAGTCAGTAAAACAGCATTTGAGCTCATCAAGGAAGGTGGGAAGACTGATTCCTGGGAATAATTTCCACCTTCATTCGTTGGTTAACTATGCAGGTAGATGGATTACTCAGAAAAGGTCTGCTGATATCTGAGGGCATTTCCTATTTTAAAGTTAACCTAAATTTAAGGAGGCATTGTAGGGCGTTGGTTTGGTGAGCTACAATTACACAGTAGGCTGGTCACATTTATTTTGTTGATAGAAAAACTCCAGTGATCCTGTTTCTACTAATTTATGCATATGTATTCAATGGATAATTCAACCCTGGCTCCTGTGGTCCTGTTCTGTCAGAATTCTGCAAGTTACTGAGTCCAAAGACAGGAGGTTTTCAAAGTGTGTCCCTTGGTACAACCGTGTCTAAATCATCAGGATAGTATCAGAAAGGCGCATCTCAGGGCCCAACCTAGCCATACTGAATTGGACACCGTGGGGACATAGCCCCTCTGTTTTTATGTGGACCCTAGGAGTCACAATCATGGCATAGTCTGAGAACCATCACCAGTGGGCACTTATTATTAAGTATTGTCCACTGGTTCAAACAGAGTCCCTGTTCTTCGTGATTTCCTATGGAATCTGATTCTGTGGTCCACGGCATATGAGAGAATTACTGTTACCTCCTCATA
Source organism: Grammomys surdaster (assembly GCF_004785775.1). Classification (NCBI taxonomy): domain Eukaryota; kingdom Metazoa; phylum Chordata; class Mammalia; order Rodentia; family Muridae; genus Grammomys; species Grammomys surdaster. The sequence goes on along the minus strand of NW_021627755.1, from coordinate 50,752 downwards.
TGATTTAAGACTCTAGATCCCAACTTCTCACAAAAATGAACGCAACCTAAATCAATCCTGGATTATACAATAGTACATTTCCCAATGTAATTTATCAACTAAACAGATGAGCATAGCACCCTGTCTGATAAATAAGCCCAGCAATATTTATGCTTGAGCCAGGTGGTGGTGGCACACGCCTTTAATCCCAGCACTTGGGAGGCAGAGGCAGGTGGATTTCTGAGTTCGAGAGTTCGAGGCTAGCCTGGTCTACAGAGTGAGTTCCAGGACAGCCAGGGCTACACAGAGAAACCCTGTCTCGAAAAACCAAAAAAAAAAAAAAAAATATGCTTGAATAAATTGAAAGGAATTATGGCATTTAGAATGGTTTCTGCAGGTGAAGTTGATTCACAGGAAGATGTTAAAATACTTTGGGGGTGACAGATCAGTGACTTTCAGAGAAGTGAACTTGAATTTTCATTTTCTACATTTGAATGCTGTTGTGGATTTCCTTGTAGCAAGCAAGGATAAAGTAATACAATTGGAGTCATGAGTCATATTCCTCATTACTTAAAATAATTACTCTCAAGCCTGTCAGTTTTCTTAGGTCACCATCTTAGCCATAACTGGGCCATGCCTTTGCTCTGATATCCACCAGACATACATTCAGCGTTGAATATGCCATTTCAATCCGTTTGTTTTTTAAATGGAATCACTGGGAATGTTCACCAGAAGACCTCTTAAGGTTTTATTTGTAGCCACACTAAAGCACA
>NW_021627755.1:0-45000 GCF_004785775.1 Grammomys surdaster | reverse complement strand
CCAGAGTTATTCATGTGACATTTTGAAATGACATCATCTTGGAATTGGAAGGTGACTATTAAAAGACAATGCAAGGGGACCCTTGTGTTGGAAGTATATCACATTGCAGTTAGTCTCAGCTACCCTGAGTGTACTTGTCTTAGCTCTGGGGGTGGAAAGTCCCAGGGCTCTTCTCCTAAGTTCTCCTCCTGACCTGTAGATGGCCAACTCCCCATGCCTAGGGCAGATGGGCTGGAGAGGGGAATACACTCCGTCCTCTCTACTCCTCTAAAGGACACTGATTTCATTATAGGGGCTCTTTCCTCCCTCACTAGAAGTTTTCAAAGCCCTCACTTGGAAAAAAAGTCATATGGAAGGGGGGATGGTGAGGGCTTCAAGATGTGAATTATGAGGGGATACATATTAATTTTTTAATGATCAGACTAATCTTGTTTTGGGTAGTTATTTCAGGTATTAAAGAATTAATACATATAAAGACTTTGCAGGACTGGTTGGGAAATTGCAAGTCTCTAATTAGCTATAAGCTAGTGTCATCATGTCTTTTATACTGAAAATAACAAACCAGGGGAACTTTTGCTCAAAAAAAAAAAATCAGAATAAGGACTCAGACCAATGATTCCACTAAAAGTTAGACAAAGGAATAGCAGGCAAATTATATCAATATCACTCAGTTGGTGAAAGTAAACTACACATTTTTAAATGTGAAAAATGCTGTTATTTCTTCCAAATCTACAATCACTTCAAATTTTCATCAATTATGAAAAGGCTGAAAATATTTATGTGTCTCTTTTCCTTGTAACAGATGTATTGTTCTGAATCACCAATTCTACCCCTATTGGTAACTAGTTTCCTGACTTATTATTAGGTGCAAAGAATGTAATAGGTGACTGGGAGGGGTTGAACTGAAGGCCTGGAGGTTAAGGAATATTGCTTTGCAGAGGAGGAGTCAGGTTCCTGTCACCTGTCTCTGTTGACTCGTAACCACCTGTAACTCCAGATTCAGGGTCTACAACAGCATTTTCCGGCCTGAACAGACCCCACTCAGACAAAAAAAAAGGAGACATAATAGAATCCGCCAACAGTTACCGGAACTTGCCGTTTCCCAACTAAGATATAAGTATGTTGTATAAAGTAATTTTAATATTCAACAGCCACACGGGTTCCTACCGTTCTTACTCCAACATAGCCATGAGGACGTTAACAGGGAAGTTAAGTCGTGTATCTAAGATTCAGTGGTGAATAATGGACTGAGAAAATGGCCATTTAGTCCTGAATACTAGGTACATCCTCCAGTTAAGTCAAAGTCCTGAATTTGAACTTCTTCATTTTTGAACTTAGAACATTTCAATATCTCACCACTAAGAGTATTGCCGGTAGCTTTTCTACTTGGAGTGGTTTATACACATCACTTAACCAGTTTCAGGATACTCTCCTTCTTTCCAAGTTTTAACCTTTTGTTTAAATGAGTGATGAGAGTTTTAGCAAATTCTTTTCCATTCTTTTTGCTCTGTTAATATTTGATTTTTAAGCGTGTATGTGTGTATGTGTGTGTGTATGTGTACATCAGTGCAGAAGCACACAACCAGAAGACACCATCTACAGATACAGCTGTGAGCTGCCCAACACGGGTACAATGAACCAAACTCAGGTCCTCTGCAAGAGGAGCCTAGGCTCTTAAGCACTGATGGATGCATCCAGCTCCAACAGACTGATGTAAAATGATCAAGAAAACGTTGCACCACTATGGCGAACGACACTTATTAAATACACCGTCCTTTGCAACACTAAATTCAAGGAGTTTTCTTCATAAGAATAATGATGACTTTCTTTTAGATCTTCATAGTTTTGGTTCTTTATTCCATTCTTCTGTAAGTCTGTGTAAAACTGATACTATGTCCCATAGAATTAATAAAATGTCCTGGTCTAGGAGTTTCCTGGAGTGTTTTTAACAATTTTTCATTTAAAGGGAGGCAGCTAAGACTTCCTACTTGACTTTGTTTTAACTTTGACCATATTTTCTCAAAGAATCTCTTCATTGTACCTACATTGTCAAATGTATTGGGTTCTTTTTTGCTAAACATAAGACTGTAGTTATGACTGCCCACTTCTTAATTCATCTTGCTAGTTTGTGCTGTCTTATGGTGGACTTAACCATTTTACTAATAAGGCTATAAAACCAGGTTTGGTTTTATTAGCTTTCTCTGCTTGTCTTTTCCATTTCTGATTTTATCTTTGCAATTTTTTCTTCTTTTCTACCTTCCAAAAACACATAGCTTAAATTGTTGAGTTTTGAATTTTTCGGCAGGTAGCAATTCTAGGTTGTAACTTTCCTCCTAAATAAGGCTTTATCTGTGTATCTTAGCATTCAATAGGTTATCTATTGGAATTGCAACATATTTCATTTGTATTTCGTGGCTTACTCATGGTTTAGAAGCATGCAGTTTATTTAATTCCAAAATATTTCCCACATTATATTAAATGTAATTCTCCTTTGGCCAGAAAGTATAATTTATAAGACTACAATCCTTTGAGACTATTTGCAAAGACTCGGCTATGGCAATGTAGACACTATCTGGTAATTCTGTGTACTCAGAAAGAACACCCTTTTGCTGTTTACACTGTGGTGATCTCTTAATGTCTAGGGTGGTTGATGGCAAGTCTATTTCTTTGCCTGACTTTCTTGGTCTAGTTCTATCAATTTGAGAGGAGTAGTAAATTTTGTTTTCAGGTTTGCTTAGGGATCCTTTATCAGTTTTTCATGTGTATGTTTTAAAGGGTTTTCGGTGTGAAGTGCTGTCTCTTCCGTGCATATGCTCCTTCCTTTGACCACAATGCACTGCTTCTTTCCAGCTTAAAACCTGGGTCTTGAGAGCTTTTCATAGAAAGCACAGCTAATCCAGGTGATGATTTGATATCAATTTCCATATATTTGTTTGCAATTTGCAGTTTTGCAGTTGAGGTATCTCTCTTGTACACTACCTACTGTTTGTCCACCCAATTTTATTAACCCCTGACACTTTCATCCAGATGTTTTGTTCTTTTATATATAATTAATTTTTAAGTTTAAAATTTCACTATGTTAACTGTCTCATACAAGAAACTGGTTCTATTTTTGCTTGATTTGATATCAAGTTCTTTTCATCTAAAAATTATCTTTTTCTTTTCTAAAACTCTTATTGTTACAGTGGCAAATGAAAACTCATTTTTAAAAAAGGACTCAGAAGGTCTGTGGTCTTTACTTGTACAGTATGTTCTTGTATAATAGCTTAGAGCCTTCTGAACCTCTTTCAGATACAGAAATCGATTAATCATGTTTCACTACGGAAAACATTTTAACACCTGTGTTTATTCCATGACACAGTACAATAAAATTCACTCTAAAAATAAAGTAATTAAGTCAAGAAATCATTCCACTGTATTTCTCTCTAAGTCTAATAACTCCCTAGGAAATTATCCACTTGTACATACAAATTTAGTTGTGCCAAAGAATGTAAAATAGATTCCTATGATTAAATGATATATGGAAACACCTGTACTCGCTCAGCCCCTCCCCCATGATTAGGCCAGCTCCTCAGCCCCACAACTTTTTCTAGAATACTCTGATGCCACTGGGTGCTCGTCCGTACACAGTTCTTCATTTTTAGTCTCTGCCTGCAAATTCTTCACTGTCTGAACTTTAAACCTTGAGAATTAACTTTCTATTTTTTTTCTCAATTTTTCATTCTTTAGCAGAACAACTGTTTGAGTCATACAGTTTACCATTATGAGAATAAAATTCTCCTTATCCTTTTACAAATTAAAACAAAAAGAAAGGAAGCCTGTGAGGCAAGGGACGGTACCTTCACAGAAAGTTTGAATGAAAAAAAAAAAGTATTTTATTTCTTCAGTATAATCAGGAGACCTGTTTGATCTGGGCCTATAAAAAGAACATCCTTTTGCAGCTTGGATTGCACTGTTCTCTCAATGACACATATGTCGCATCACATGTGAGTTGACATCCTCAGGTCTATTTTTGGGGGATGGGAAGGGTGGTTTTAGTGTAACCAATTAGCTGGGAGTGCTAAATTCTTCAAGTATGTTTATGGATAATTTCTGGATTTGTTTTGGAGCTAATTATCCAGTCTTTATGACAGTGAGGTTAAGCACCGTAGCCAGGAAACATACACTCACTAAGGGCCTGACCATTAGTCTGTCACACTGGCAGGTGTGAACCAGGACCTAAGCTGTTCTTTAATTCCTTTTCACAAGATGAAAGCTTAACTGGGTGTGATCTTGCCTTGAGGTCACGAAGGCTCCCTTTATCCATTTAACGTTTTAATCTGTTTACCTCCTTGAACATGAGATTTAACTGAATTCTACTTCCTGGTGCCCCTTTTCTCCTTGAGCCATACATTCTGTATTTTTCCTTGCTCAGCGTGCTCCTTCTCATCAAAACACTCTTCATAAGGGTGAACATTAGTAACCCCACACTCCAGTCTATACTAGGCTGTTTTGTAATTTCCTCTACCAGTGCAATTAATTCAAAACTCCTCATTTTAGCCTCAGGCAGAATTTTTGGACAATGGCAAAATGCAGGCAAATTTCTTTGCCAAAATATCACAAGGATAGTCTCTAGGTCACATACTAATATTCTTCTCCTCTAAAACCTCCTGAGCCAGGCTTCCAACAGTTCAAATCACTGTCAGCACCCACTGTCTTCCATGTTCTATTTAGATGACCCATTAAGCTCCATTTAAAGCGTTCAAAATGCTTTTCTAATCCAAAATCCAAGGATCCACATTCTTCCAAACAAAAGCATGCTCAGGCCTCTCATAGCAGCATCACATTTCCTGGTACCAACTTTTGTCTTAGGGTTCCTATTGCTATGAAGAGACACCATGACCACAGCAACTCTTATTAAGAAAAACATTTGGGACCAGTTTATGGTTTCAGAGGTTTAGTCTATTATTGGTCATGGCAAGAAATATGGCAATATGCAGACAGACATAACACTGGAGAAGGAGCTCAGAGTTCTACATCTTGATCCACAAGCAGCAGGAGACAGTGTATCACACTGGGCAAAGCCTGAGCATATGAGATCTCAAGGCCTGCCCCAACAGTGACATACTTCCTCCAACAAGGTAACTTCTCCTAATAGTGCTACTCCCTATGGGGCCATGGGGGCCAAATACATTCGAACTACCACAGGTAGGCAGGCCTGAGTAGCGGTTTAGTATTTGCCTGTTAAGCAATTCTAACTCTGGGACATGAATGAGACCAGTTTGCTTGACATTGATAGCCACTACACTCACAAATGTTAGAATACAAATCATCATCTTGTAAGACAGCACCTCAGGACCCAACTGGATCTTTGAACTTTCATATAGTCTGTCAAACAATGGCTATGTTCTGGGGGAGGGACAATATAATAACACCCAAGACTAGGCAGAGAAAGAGACAAAAGGGTCACCTAATCTCTACAAGTGGAGAGCCTAGAAAATGATTCTGGCTCGTGAAACTCAACAGCAAGAGTTAAACCATGAGTGGATGTGAGTCATCTGTTCATACAAATGTTTCCTTTGTAAAAACCTCTCTTCCAGAGTAAAGAACAAATAGATTTCCTAGTTCCTACCAGTGTTTGGTTACTTTAAAAAGACTGACTGAATGAATGCTCTCCTAGAGAGAATGTAGTTGAATTCACAGGCTTTTGGGTAAGTCATTAAATGCCTGTAGTTCCACAAAAGACAAAGTTTAGATACTGTAAGTGTATCTAACTGTTCAGTAATCAGCTTATAAAATTTCTCCCCTTTTATTCTAAGCCATTAATCTTAGTTCAAGAGGTTGTGCAAGTTTACTCTGGGTCTCTTGCCAATGATGCCTTCATACTATATGTATTTTATATATCGTTTAAAAAATTTGTTGTTATATACCTTTATTCCTGGTTTTAAAAAAAAATCTATAATGAATGTCTACAAAGGTCTTTACAGAATCGCTCAAGTCATGAACATTCAGCTTTCACGGTATGTACAGTTTGTAAGAAGGTGACAAATTAAGAAGGCTGATGTATTTGTTTGGGTAGACTTTATTTACATACATTTTAATCATAAGCAAAATCATTAGCTACAAATTGAAACAATGTATTTCCTTTAACTTAAGGCACTGCAATTTTCCTTACAGCATACTCATTGTATTTACACGCTTTTTGAGAACTGACAATAAATACATACTTTATATACCTAATCTTTGTCCTTCATTTGTAATGTTAAAAAATGAAATGAACCACTCTTCATAAAAGGAATTAAAGCCAACCATCCTTAAAGCTTACCAGGCGGGCATGAGAGGGATACATTGGTGCAAAGGCATTTGATCCTTTAACATCCCAAGGTTTTACCTGTGGGTTCTTAAAGGAAGCCTTCTGGGCAGCACTGCCAGTGAGCCTTTGCCATCCTCCATTGCTTTTACAGAAGAGCATGCATGATAGGTGTTTAACAGGGACATGACTGGTCCTCTACTAGAAAGTCAAGGTACTCAGTTCTGAGCTGACTAGTGCAAGTAACAAAGCCACACAAACACTTTCCTATTATCTTTGGGTACTATCACCGAGAGCTAAGTATTTCCTGAAGCCATATATTTTCTCCTGAACAGAAAGCAGAGCAGGTTTAGTTAATGCTTTACAACATACACACCCAAACCTCTATGTCAAAGGCTACCTTTACTAAAAGGGTTTTCTCAGAGCAAAACTGCAGCCATGGGCTTTAACAGTGATAATTTTTTTCAAAGATACAAATGAATTAGCAGAAAGTTCAATATGATAATCTATTTGATTAAATAAATACTATTTTTGTCTCTTGAATGAGCACTTTGTAAAATTTTACCTAGTTCTAGTCTTCCAAGAACAGAATAAAATACAAAATAAATACATGTGCTGCAAGGGCTATGACACTGACAGGGCGTCCCATCCTCTCCCATCCTTTTAAAAAGTCTACTCTAGAGGTGGACACCAAGTATAAGGTGCAGTCAAGGTCAAGGAGTCACTGGGATCCACAACACTGTAGGAACTAAGGTCATCTTCAACACTGCTGGGAGATGGTTCAAAAAAGCCCACTCTTTTTTTTTCAAAGTGAATATGGCAGTTTATTTGTGATTTTCTTAAATGGAAAGAAATAAGCAGGGATTTCTCTATTATCTTACTGGATCAACTCTTTACCCCTTAGTATTACTACTGCATGTAACAAAATAAATCAGAACATTTATGAACAAAATCAGTCCTATCCCATCCCTGAAACAGCCATTCTGTGACCAAGAGCATAGGTTATACATGTAGTACAGAAATGCCTCTCAAAACCCCAATTCAATGAAGCATCAGACATCAAACTTGAAGAAAATTCGCTGTGAGCCAGTACAGCACAATACATCTAAGATGACTGACACATGTCTTTGATCATCACAGATCATCAGTGTCTAACTGCACTGCATACTTACTGTAGAGCCGTCTTGCGTCTGAAGAGCAATAGCCAAGTTTGCTTTATGTTGTCAGAACGCTGAAGATCACACCGGTAACACGGTGGTCTGTGGTCTAATGGACATCAGATAGGCTGTTCTAATAGCTCTGGTTCTGAGGAGCCAGCTCTGGAGGGAATGAATGATGACAGTGCTTCACAACAACTCTTTGGTTCTCGGGGTTACGATGAGTCAGGTGAGGAAGCGGACGGTGCAGGGCTGGAGCTGCTCTGCCCTGAGCACATGGCCGCTGCCAGGGCAGAAGACACTAAACTCAACCTTACGTGTCTTACCACTGGACTGCGTAGAAGGCACATTCAAGAGCCACGAAGGTCAATACAAACATCCTGACCTTGTAGCTTTGTACTCAGGCCATATTTTTCCTACAGCATTCGGACACTTCCAATAAACATGAGAATTGAAAATTGTAACAAAAAATAGGATGTTTTAATTGTGATATTAAGTTGTTAGTTGGTGAAAGTATACAGGTAAGGTCTGCAAGAAGTAGCCTTTCCTTGAGCTGAGCCTTTCTTGACAGCTGTGTTCTGGCACAGAGTCCAGTCCCCTCTACATGTCATATGACGTCTGTACATTCACTCACACAAACACGCTGGCATACACAACTTAGCCAGAGACGTTAAACACAAATTTTTGAAACTCCTTATTAACAACAGTATCTAAAAAGGTAACTAAAGGAAACAAATGAACAAACAAAACCACAAGGTGTTATGTCACCCAAGCTGGACTCCACCTCAAGGCCCTCTGCTTCATCCTTCCTACAGGTGTGCATCACCAAGTCCAGTCCCAGACTCAGCTTCTGAGCTGTCAACGGCTTACAGGTTTTACCAAGCTCAGTCTTTGTATTACATAGTCTTCCTTGGGTTTTGTTTCCTTTTAGCAGCTTTATTTAAAACGGTTTCTTTGTATGGTACAGTTATGCTATGTGGCTAATCAGTTATCTCAGAATTTCCTACCTCAAGGGTTTTCCTGGGATACACACTAACTAAAGACAAATATAAAAATATATGCAACTTTTTCTCCAGGATACATAAAATACATAAATTACATAAATAGTTTTGTGTCATTTACAAATATATAAACTTGTTAGAAAAGCATGCCTATTAAATTCTGGTATATTTTCACTTAAAGATATATTTCATTGAAAAGAGAGAAGGGAGGAAGGAAAAGAAGGAAGGAGGACCCAGAGTTTTTTCTCAAAGGCTAGTCTTGCTAGGGAAACAGGTGGTTTGAACTGATTTACCAGTGACTCTAATACCATCAGGGTTATTTGCATCAGGCAATACACCAAAACGCACACACACCCACACACATACCCCAGAGTAATTTTGCCCTGTGTGTCTTGTCTTTTGAAATATCCCTTTTTCTGGCTGTCACACCACTCCTTGCATGGATCCTTAGCTTTGAAATTAATAAGACATGGTGAATTACTCAATTAAAGGATCATCGTCATCTTCCTGCAGCTGAAGGCGGGAGAATGGGCGGGATGCAGATGCCCTGTTCTGCATGAATATTATGAGGCCTGTTAGCATGGTTAATACCAATAGTGCACTAACAACAATTCCAATGGCTTCTGGGAGATTAATGCACCACTGGTCCACGAGCAAGCACTTGGTATGACTGAGGGTTCCATTGTTGGCATGTGGTTTTAGTCCCAGGATGTGGCACATCATTGGATAAATATCCACAGTGTTGATGGTGCTCTGCCTGTAACCTTTTCTAAAGGCAGGTCCGTGGGCAGCGAGAAACGGATGCATACTAGGCAAGGAATTGTCATAGCCATGGTCACCTACTGGAAAAAGAGACAAAATTATGTTATTAAATGTTAGCGTTTTATTACAAAATACCTTGTTCACTATCACTACACTAACTTCTTGCCAGCCTTGTCTCCATCCATTAAGATTACGCCTGGCTGCACTAAACAGAACCAGACGTGAAAACCTCTATTTCCATCAACTTAGGGCATCCCGCATTTCAGACGCTCACACCTCTCTTCCCAAGAACCACAGCTTTAGACTTCAACACTTCTCAACCCGAGGTCCTTATGTTTTAGTTTTAACCGCCTTACTTCACCTACTCACCCCCAGTGCTAGTAGCAAAAGCTCACTATCGACAGCACTGGTGCCGAGGGGCCTGTACGACTGAGAGAGAAGAAGACAGTTGAATGGGGGATGGGACTCCAGACTTAACTCTCAACTGTTCCAATATCAATATCACGGCCGTAACACATCACTGACTTACTGCCAGTTAATAAACACCTCAGAGGTCAGGAAGGTCAGGTACGTGAGGAGTTTAGAGGAAGCATGTGTGTACTGAATGTAAAAGAAACGCAGACAACTCTAGCTGGTAGCTCCAGGAAATGTCTGGCTCAAAGAGATAATGGCAAGCCATCCACGATGGAAATCCAGTAGCAGGTTCTTCAGTTCGGCTCTAAGGACCTTGTCTGTGAATGTGGACCACATGCATTTCGTGAATTTCCATTTTAGGGACATGGAAATTTGATGTAGTGCTCAGGGGACTGATATCACAAGCCTCCAATGATTCCACTGCCATCAAAATTCCAATTCAGGTACGTATATGAAAAAAGTACTGGGAGGGCAAAGTCCCACAAATAAACATTTGTCTACATTTCCATACTGATGGATTGCAATGGTTCTGTTCTGTTTCCTGTACTTTCCTAGTTTGTTGTTTTATAAAACAACATAAATATAAATAGTGCCCAGTCTGTTCTACGCTTGCCCCATATTTCCACATTCCCATAGTCAGTCTGCACCTAAGTGTGGTCCTTCCACCTCCCCATAGCCAACTTTCGGCAAGCCAACTTTCATTACTACATGCGCTTCCATTAGCTCACCAGCTATCCATGTCAGTCTTCATGCTAGGGAAAGAGCTGAGCTGAGGAGCTCAGACAGAAACCAGCGGGCCCACGAAGCCAGGGATATTTATTACCTAGCACTTTAAGGGCATTTGCAGAGCCCTGCAGTGGACTTGGGGATCAGAATTCTTAAAAGTAGTAAATCGAAAAACAAAATACAGATGCGCAAGTGCCGTCTGAGACAAGAAGTACAGCTCAGCCTGCACATTCAATTACTGACTGAGCAGCTGTGACGGATCGATGCTTCGCTAACTTAACCGTTTGTTTGCTTTCAACTGTTACACAGTGGCCTACGGAACCAGAGCATCCAAGGAAGTGATTTCATCATCTAGGAAACTCTGGGGGGTCACTCAGGCAAGCTTTTTTTTTTTTCCCCAAACACAGACAAGGAGAAGGAATTGGAAAGTGAAAGTGCAGCACTTCTCTGGAGTTACACAACCTCCCGATGGAAGAGTGAGCTGTGGCCACTGTACACGGCTGTGCAAGGAAACTCACTTGGGAGCTGCCCTGCAAAACTGAACTGATAGTGAATGGAACTACATCAAAGCACCTGCCTCTCGCCTTTCGGAACAAGGTCACAACGTAGCTCTTAGAGACTCCACAAATTCAGCAACAAACACTTACATTTTAATGATGACGTGTTGAGTGTGATTGTCCAGCCTTCCTCAGCAACCAAAATAATGGGCTGAATTCGGTCGCTGTGCTGGTAGTAAAATCTGTTAGGAATAGCTTCTTTGAGATAAACACTCATGTGAGGGTTACAGTGTTTCAGTTTGTCATAAACCTCTGTGACATCTGTAAAAGGGAAAGGCCAATGCGAAAACCAGTTGACTCAGAAGCAAAGATATAGCTGACTAGCATAAACAGAAATACATTCTGGATAGTATTATCTAATTAAATTGCTTTTAATCCTCAGAACAGACTGTAGTCATGCGACAGTGTCAGAGATGGGCACTTGGAATAACCCACGTATCCGACCAGCCTGTCCTGGTTGATTTAGAAAGGGGATAGTTTTTACACTGAGTGTATTACTACTGATAACTCATTCCATCACTGGAAGAAATGTCTATCTCACTTAATTTTAAACAGCTACTTACTTATTTTGGGAAGAATCGCAGCCACAGGGGTTAAGTCTATGACACTGTAGTTTGAATGGTCAATGCAAGAATCCAAATATATCAGTCGGCTCTCGGAACACTGAGCCATCCCATGATCGCTTGTGATGATCACATTAAGGCTTTCCCACAGTCCTAACTCCTTGAGCTTTAGGACAAGATCACCAATAAGGTCATCTACTTCTTTCAATGCCCGACCCATGTTTTCTTTATCTTCAGGCCCGTATTTGTGGCCGCTCACGTCTGGTTCTTCCCAATAGAGCGCTGCAAAGGTGACTGGCGGGTCGGAACTGCTGAGCCACTGGGTAACGTTATTTAGTCTCTCCTCAAAGGGCACTGAGCTGCTGTAATTCATAAAATAGGAAAGTGTGGTATTGTGAATGGGCACGTCGGTACCAGGCCACATAGCGGCAGCACTTGACCTGTTTTCCTGAAGCTGATTGGTCACCCAAATCGGCACTGCGCCGTTCCACCAAAATGGATCCTTATCATTGGATTCGGAAAAATGTTTCTTTGTGATGTTATCATACATAGAGTTGGCCACAATGCCATGGCTTTCCTCATATAAGCCTGTCACGATGCTGTAGTGGTTTGGAAACGTTTTCGTGATGAAAACATTTTTAACATGTTCCACCAAGACACCTTCTTTGATAAAGTTCTGGAGGTGAGGAAGGTCGTAGTTCTTCAGGTAGTCGGCTCTAAAACCGTCAAAAGATACCAGAAGTAACTGAGGTACCGAGCTATAGGAAGAGTTACCTCTATAGCCAGTGACGAGTCCCCAAAGCAAAAGAATTACTAATAACTTCATACTGAACATGTTGGACACAGCAGCTAGGACCCCCTGAAACGTAAAAGAAAAACATAACGCATAAAGTAGCAACACAATTTAAGTTTCAGAAATTTACCCAGCGGAAGAAAATCAACATTCACAAATCCCTTACATGCTAACTCTACCGATGTCAACTCAGAACTTAGCTTCAAAGATAACAATGAAGTTGAAACACAGAAAAAAATTTGCCTTTACTTTCCCAGTTCACTACTGACGCCTGTTACAGGCATCTCCGAGCTCTGGAGGGAAAATGGGACCTTCTTCTGTCTCCATAAACATTCCTGTTTGTCTATCTTGCTCATCTAGAGCAGCGGAAATTACCCTAAACATTTACAAAAATTAGATGAAAACATAAAAACGATTCTTTTGTTCAGAATACAAGTTCTCTTGGTTTACATCAGCCCACATGAGTAGCTGGTGGGAAGTCTACCATATGGGCCCATCCCCACTTTGTGTTTAAGATCAAACTACTATTATGAAGACAAATGAATGCTCCCGGACAGGGGCAATCTCAGTGGGCAACGGCTCCAACAGTGACACGAAGATGACTAACAGACAAAGCTTATAAGGATGTGGATGCCACAGTAACTTCAGAAGAAATGTAACAGTTACTAACAGGGATTTCATCAGTATATCACCCTTCAGCATCCTCCTCACAGCTAAAGGCATGACAGCTTTTCTCCCAATATCCCAGATTCAGCATTATGCCTAACTGCACTTTCTAGAAACAGTCGACGGATGACTGGATTATATGCAATTTTATAGTGTGCTTCAAAAAACAGTTACCCCTGATGGTTACAGAGGTTAGAAGATGATTCAGTAAATATCTTAAAAGCTGGGCAGCCACATGCAAAAGAATGACCCCTGGTACTCCCATCCCCTGACAAATGGAGAAGTTAAATCAAAACTGATCACAGACCTACATGAAAGCTAAGACTGTAAAGTTCTTAGAGGAAAAATATGGCAGTGACTCTTCATTACCTTTGACTATGTCCAGACTTAGATGTCCTGCCAAGAACACGAATGGAAGAGGAAATCACCAATGACCACCTCTTGCGTGACTATTTGGATGAAATGTTTAAGAGGGCCATTTCTATAGAGAGAAGACAGTATGGATAGTCTTAGGGGTAGGCCTGTGAGAAGTAGCAGTGAATGCCAAGGGGAAGTGCTTTCGAATTGTCTGTGACGACGGTTACAATTTCGGAAAGCTGGACACTTAAACAGTGAGTCCAATGGTGTCTTACTTATCGAACTATATTTTAAAAAAGAGGAACTGTATCCTTAAATGTCCCACCACAAGAGAGCAAACATTCTTATCATTTCATCTTACCTCAAAAACGGTGTGAATTACGCATCTGATCATGCAGATCTGGGTGTTTTAATGTGAGAATGCTTTGTACTACTTACTATATTCAAAATGATATTACATAACGAAATCTATGTCTGCCCTTCTCCCCCAAATATACAAACGAAAAAAAACCTTTCTTCCCCAAATGCTGAAAAAGGATGTTAAAACACACATACACACACACACACACACACACACACACACATACACATACACGCACACACTATTATGAATCCCAGAATTCTTAGCACACTGCCTGGAATAGAAAGCAGTCCTTGTTGTGAAGTTTAGCAACATGGACAGAGTAGAAAGTCTACCAGGAGATGGGTCCCTGGTCATCTGTCCTCTCCCAGCTTCTAGTTCCTTGTAGGTCAAATGGGAATGCATAAAGGTTAGGTGCAGATCCTCAATATTCGCTCCCCTCACCCATTTTAGTTCTAAAATGAGTTAGGCCTGTGCTATGACAGGCAGAACACTACAATGGAACTGACGATAAATTAAGAAGACGTTTGATTCTCTTTAGACAATTTAGTCCAATGACCGGTGGAACTCAGAAAGTTCACAACCATCTTAACTCCATGCTTGTAATGAGTATAGAAATATTACAAGTTAATAAGCCGGACAACACTCTCCGAGTTGAAGAGAACCATGTCTGTCAGAACATCTTTCCTCAGCAGTGCAGAGATCCATGTTTACCCTGACATATTTCATTCTAACACTGAGTCTTAAGCTCTAAACAAATCGCTGGTCAAAGGTCCTCAGATCTTTTTCATGGAATGAGAGAGCCATGGACCCATGAATGAAATTATAAAGTGTTGCAAGAAATTCTGTAATTTTCACACCAACAAAACCCCAAAGGGAATTAAAAGGGGAGGAGAGGGCAGATATATCTGGACTGCATGAGGTAACTGGAAATCTGATATAGTCTCCAGTTTGGGGGGCAAAACATCCCTCACCTGCTCTGGGTTGCAGGTTTGCCTAAGTGGAATGCATGTCAATCAACTCTCACTGAACCCTAGACCATTAAAGGCTTGGTTGGGTTGGAGGATGGTATGGTAAAAAAGCCACTTCCCAGCCTTAGCATTCCATCTGCTCTTTGAAGCAATGAAATTCAAATGTGGCTTTAAAACAGCGTTATCCTTTACTACCTCCTGACACAGATAACAGGTGGTTTACCCATAAATTTTTTTTTTAATGAGTGCTTAACAACCTAAGGGGAAAAACCCAACTCCCTGAAAGCTTTCTAAGTCTTAAAGATTCTACGATTCTAAATGGTTCTCTGCTGTTCCAGTCCACATACAGTATCTTCACCTCAGTTACATCTTACTGCGCATAAAATGCCCCACATTGTATATCCAACAAAATTTCTTCCCAGGTATACCCAGTAAAATTGACTTTAAATTTAGTTGAGGGGTCAGGCAGGGGAGAAGCGCGAAAGCTCCGAGTTCCCCTACAATTGAGAAATCTCTGGGGAAACTGGAAGAAAGGGGAAAACCACACAAGCGCGCGCGTGCTTCTGCAGCCGGGCCCTCTGGAGTCCTACCAAAGGTTCAAAAGGATTTTTCCTGTCACTGGCTGGACAGCCATCAAGGCTCAGGGCTGGCTCCAGCGTGGGAAGGGTTGTTTGTGCAGCGCCTAACCCAGCATCCGGCATCTCCCTGAGCCTGTCTCTAGATTTTAGTTCAGGAACGCCGTTTGAACAGCAGGAAAACACTAAGCCTGGAGCAGACACCCAGGCAGGCGAGGTCCCGCCCGCCCGCCTCACCCTGATCCTGACCCTGACCCTGACCCTGACCCCAACCATGACCCCCGCCCCTCACCTAACGCCACAGTTGACATCCACCTGCCGCAGTACTCTCCTCCTCCCCGCCTCCCTGGTCACCCCACGCGCGTCTCCACCAGCCGACCTACGCCGCGGGTGGAGAAGAAGGAACCAGAAACTCTCACCGTCTCTACCCCCCGCCCTCGGCGAGCTGGGGAAGGGCGTGGCATTTCCCTTCGGGACTCACCCGCCTCCACCGCCACTTCGGTCCAGCGCGCGGAACTCAGCGCTAGCGGAACCGCGCGCTCCGGGGTACTTGCGGGCTCGGCGGACGCGGGCGGAGCGCGGTTCGCGGGGAGCGCTTCCTGGGACGCCTGCGCAGTAGCGGACGCCCACCCCGCGGGCCACCGTCGAGAGCGGCGTTGCCCCGGGCGCTCCGAGTGCGCAGCCGCTGGGGCGAGCGCCGGCGGCCGGCCGCGGAGTCTGAAACGCGTACCTGGATTGGATGCCCGAGCCCGGGGCGAATGGGACTCTCTTTCTCATTGGTTCATTTCACTGTACCACTCGGAGACAGGTGGAGTTGAGATGAACTGAGAACAGGTTTGCTTTTCACCCGCAGTGCCATTTTCTTATCACCCTAGTTATGGGTGCCCAGTTTCAGGCAGAAGATGAGGAAATACCTTCTGCTTTCACCTGCACAAGGAAAGAAACTCTGAAACAACCAATTCACTTTTTCTGGTCATGTTTCTGCCTTTTTAAAATTCCCTTTCTGTAAAATAAAATAGAAGTCAGTTAGGGTCCTCAAACTCAATTTGTTCTAATTTTGCCACAGCTGTGGATGTGAAAGTATGTTCTTGCCTTTAAAAGGAATACTAGTCACGTAGCTGAATAACCCAACTTCAAACTTAGTTAGCACAACTCCCAGAGATATATTTCTTTAATATTTGTATTGCCCAGACAGAGTTGACAAAGAGGTTAGTATTTTTTCTTTGTATCTCTAATGCCCAAAGATGAACCTGACATTGAAGTACTCAATCTTTGTTGGGTTTAATGAGGTATTTTAAGGTACTCGATGTTTAAATGCTTCCTCTGTTAAGATGCAAGCGCCCAGAGAATATTTTCATTACAGTATCAACACAAGATACTCAAGAGGGTACCATGAAACGAATAAAGGATATCAAAATCATATACTGTATCCTGAAATCTAAAAGACTTAGCCAGGAATCCAGTAACTGGATTTATTAGGTTCTGGACATTAAATGTCAAAGGCTGAATTTGGCACCCTGCACTGAGTTGAGAATACAGCCATAACTAAGAACCGGTATGCAACCAAGGAGACAATTTTAATGAGAGTGCAGTCCCTTCACTATTATTGATTCCAAGTCTCCAGCTACCCCGTACATTCACAAACAGGAGCATCTTGGACCTACAGGTTGTCTTTGCCAGCATTGAGTAATGTTGGGCATGTGCCCCAACCTGTTTAAGCTTCATCTCCTCATCTACAGATCAAGTACTTCCGCAGGACCAACCTCTCAGGGTTCTTGTCCAATATGTTCAATAAAGCACTCAACAGTCTCTGGTCATGGTATTAGCGTGATTGTTGCTGTGATGCCTCCAGGTGTGCCCTATTTTGAACAATAGGGTGAGACAGAGTTCCAGGAGAGTTTACGTAATGTATAGTTTAGCAGAACTTAAATCGTCTGCATTTGGGGACCAGGATTCTGCATATCCTGCTGCTTCCTTATTGGGGACACAATTGCTTTAAGAAAAAAAAAAAACAGAATGGAGTGCTCCATGGGTGGCACATGTAATATCTACAGCAGTGAGCTGATTACCCACAGAAAGAAAGCTTCCTTATCCACTGCCTCTGTGTGTGTGTGTATGCATGTATGGATGTATGCATGTATGCATGTATGTATGTATGTGTATCTGCCCAGAGTCCCCTGTAGTCTGGTCTCCTACACTTTAAGATAAAGCAGTCAAAAACAAAGGGACAAAATGGTCTCCTTTGGCACAAGACTCCTGTTATCTCTCTTATATTCCTTCATCAACTGTGCTTGAAATCTACATCAAACAAGGGAAAATGATAAGGGTTGTTTGTTTCCTTGTAGAACGAGAAATTCAGAAGAGAAGGTACACTTCAGAAATCGCTGACTTTGCAACTCAGCAAAGGAGGCATCGATCACGTACACCCCTCTCTCCTCTCTACCTGGAAATGATTTGGCGTTTGTTTCCTTTCCTAGTAAAGATAACTATTTGCAGTTACAGGAATGATAAGATCCATTTTTTTTTCATGTACCCTGGGTGATATAAATGACCTCTTGAGGGTTTGGCCTCTAAGTGGTGACATCTCTCATTTCAGTTAGACTAGTTCCTGTCTCACATGCCAATGAAAACAAAAATAAAAACCAGGTAATTGCCAGTCTTTCCATCCACACCCTAGGCTGAGCAGGGGGCAGGTATTATTTATGGAAACTACTTTTTCCTTAGTAGATTTGAGAAGGAGTGGATATTGGAAAAGTCCTTCTAGAAATGTAATGATAAAAGAATGTGACATTATTACTGATCTTCATTTCTAACGTGATTTTTTTTTACATAAATGTTTCATTTGGGTAAGAATAACATTGACGTATAATGTTCTTTCATCTCAGCTTTTGAAAAGAGGGTTTTATATAGAGATTCTTTAGACTCACCTTGCATTAGAGACTGAAAGGAAGCAGCAGCCAAACTCATTATTCACAAATGAATGTTGTGCTCCAGAAAGAACTGGCCAGGCTCAATTCACAGGGACTAAAGTCTGTGTCTCCACAGGCAGCATCAGATTTAAGATAGCATGTTAAAGGAAGTTTCTTTTTCTTTCATGAACTAAGCTCAAGATTGCCCATCCATTCATTAACCCAAAATGTTAAAATAATTTTATTCAGTTTTCAAAGTTAAAGATGTACCTCCTTGTGATTTAAAGAAAGAAACTAACAGACCAAAAAAAAAAAAAAAAAAAAGTCCTGCCGGGCAGTGGTGGCACACGCCTTTAATCCCAGCACTTGGGAGCCAGAGGCAGGCGGATTTCTGAGTTCGAGGCCAGCCTGGTCTACAGAGTGAGTTCCAGGACAGCCAGGGCTACACAGAGAAACCCTGTCTCGAAAAACCAAAAAAAAAAAAAAAAAATCCTCATGCCTAACTCATTTTTGGCAGGAGTTAGGCAGAAGTTACAGGAAAATGATTTCAGAGCAAATGCCACACCCTGGACAAAGCAAAACAATAGAGGCTCACGGCTCAGTTTTAAGTAGACAGTCACAAAACACAAACCAGTGGGTCACCCTCAGATCTTCAGGAGCACAGATTGAAGTTCAGATTCTGATGTATACCAGATGCCTCTCTATGTAAATATATAATGTAGGTTTTATTGTAGCTGTAAGGCATAAAACTACTTTATGAAACATAGCTCCATAATGATTTTGAAAATTCAGTAAGTGAAATCATCTACCTAGTTTGCTTTAAGCAATACTGCATTTAAATAATCTCAGTTAGAGGTGATGGGTTTGAAACATTGAAATGCGGTTTAAAATGACCCTGTATAATGCTGTGACATTTCTTCATCCTGAGAGACATTTCTTCATCCTGAGAGATTTTTCCCAAGTATTTTAATAAAATTAGAAAGCAAAAATTCTTCTGAGGCTTTTAAAAAAATTTTCTCACCTGAAAAACATAAAAAAAAGTGTAAGATTCGGCCCTTTATAGGGCCTTGAATCTAAAGAGATGAACAGAGAAGATATTATTCTGGTGTTTTGCTTGCCCAGCTTTCTTCCTTTTTCTTGTGGTTCTAATGGAGACTAGCCACTTTCATTCTTTTTTTAAAAAAAAAATATTTATTTGTATTATCTTTAATTATGTGTATGTGTCTATGTGGCTATGTGAGGACAAGTACCTGAGGAAGCTGGAGGCTGCAGGTTCCCCCTGGATCAACAGTGCATGGTTTTCTCCACAGCAGCCTCTCTGCAGGGTGACCCCCTCATCTTCTTATTCTATGAGAGTTTGGGGAGGCGAGCCATAGTACTCCATCTCTAGAATGGACTCTTAAGGTGCCAACTGTCTTGACACTAAATTGTGTGGGAGTTTTTCTTTTTTCTTTTTTTAAATAGAAAATCAGAAGAGTAATAAACAAATTGGAGCAAGTTACAAAACTGATCCAAGCCTGGTCTGTTGGAACAATTCCACTCCACACCCAAAAGATTTTGTTCAGTCATGGGACCATGCTCCAGTTTCAAACAGTCCAATCTCTATGAACATCTGATGAGCTAATTGAGAAAGTCAGGGTTTCCACACAATTGCTCCATCAAAAGTCTGTAAGCCCAGAGGTGATCCTGGTCAACCTTGTCACTGGAAAGGGAATGTCTACTGGGGTACATAGCAAGGCAGAAGAAAGAGGAACCAAGAGCAGGAGCCCAACACTTGGGGACATTGACTGCTTGTATCCACCTTTCCTTGTAACTCCATCCTATGCACACCCCAGTAAATTGTTGTTGTTGTTTGTGTAGCTGTGTGCGTGCGTTTGTCTGCGCCACATCACATGAGAATCGGTGAGAGGACAAACTTGGTTGTTGGTCCTTCCCCCACACCTTGTAAGAGGCAGCCCCTTAGTTGTTTCTTGCTGTGCTGTATATTACCAGGCTCTCTGGCCCACTAGCTTCCAAGGGTTCTCATGTCTTTGCCTTCTGTCTCACCACAGAATCGTGGGTATTACAAATGCCCTAGGAAGCTTCTGGATTATTTAGATTTTGGGATTTTTAAACTCAGGTAATTCCTTAAACAGGTGTTTTATTCACTGAAACTTCTCCCAGCTTTTGATACATTCTTTTCTCTGAAACTTGTCAGAATTAAGTTCCTATTGCTTATGTCTAAAATGGGAATGAGAATATCAAACTGATACCCCGTCCTCCGCCATGAAGTGAGGTAAACACTCTAAGAGAGACACCACACAAGAAGAAGCTATATTCTGCTGCAGGAAATGACCCCAGAATGTTACAAAGTGATAAGACATCCTAAAAGCTAATTGGTCACGGAAGAATATAAAAAAATGTTTATATAGAGAAACAGAAAGTAGATCCAAAGACAATAAGAAACAAAGAAAGGACACCTGCCCAAAGCCTAGGGGATCAGGGTACAGGGCACCATGAAATGGGCTGGCTGGTGCTGGAGCTACACATATGGTCAAGTTTGTAGCGTTGAGGCCTGGGTGGCTCCTAGGCAAGAGGCAAACCTGTGTCACTTGTTACACATAAGCAGAAATGGAAAGATTAGTCACTGCCTCTCAGTACTTCAGCGATTCCAAGGCACTGTAGGAAGAAACCCCATTACAGCCAGCCACAGAACATACTCTAATTTCTCTCGTGTTGCAATGTGAAAGGCACTCCATTTGGAATCTGAAAAGACAGTATCCCTTCTCAAATTTAGAGTCTCTTGATCAATTGACTTCTAAAACAACAACTTCATTCCTGTCATTTTATTTGTCATTTATGTCTTCTAATTATTTACTTATTCTATAATTTTTCACTGAGGATACTCTCCTGTCTCTTAACCTATGGAACTGCAATAAGTATTCTTCCTAACAGTACAATTAAATGAATTTTATTCAATGAATAAATCCTGTAATCTCCGACTGTGTGTATCCCTTTAAGTTGTGTGTCACTTTAAGTTTCAGTTCACTTAAGTGCAGACAGATTAATGTGTTACTTAATGTATTTTCATGCTTTGGCTTTTCCTCGGGTTTGTTGAGTCATCCATGGCTTCCATTTAAACTGACACAGATCCCTCCCATAAAGATCTGTGCCTGGGAAATTACGTGTGACACCTGAGAACTGGTGTTTTTCAAAAGCCATGCTTTTTAACCGTCAAACCTATTACTCTTTATGGTCCAGCCTCTAGTGATTCAGCGGCAACTCAAAACTAGTTCCCCAAACCAGTATCTTCTCACTTCTCACACCCATATGATTTATCTTCGGCACCCAAACATTCTTGTCTCAATAAGATGTTTCTTTATTGTCTCTCACCAGCTCATGTATTTGAACACTTGACACCCAGGTTGGTGGTGCCATTTGGGAAGGTTATAGAACAGTGGTTCTATATATGGGGCCCTTTAATACAGTTCTTCATATTGTGGTGACCTCCAGCCATAAAATTACTTGTTACCATTTTGAATCATAATATAAAAATAGACATTTTCCAGAAGTCTTTTGGGGGGTTACAACCCACATGTCTAGAACTGTTGTTCTAGAACCTTTAGGAAATGCCATCTTGCTGGAGGAAGCATGTCACTAGAAGTGAACTTTAAGAGTTTATAGCCTTGCCCCATTTCTAGTTCACCTTCTCTGCTCTCTGCGTGTGGTTGAAGATATGAGCCCTCAGATACCTGCTGCCATGGCTCCCCAAACATGATGGTCTTTCCCTCTGGAACTGCAAGCCAAGATAAACTCTGCCAGAAGTCACTTTGGTCATAGTGTTGAAATACAGCAACAGTAAAGTAGCTAACAGTTTATCATCTCTATATTTGGTAGGGTCACCCAATGATTTTCAGACTTCCCTCTCCCCAGCAACTCCTGAACTTCATGTTCATTTTCATGTTATTTGCTCACTCACATTTTCCCTCAGTTGTCTGTCTGTCTGTCTGTCTGACAGACACACACACACACACACACACACACTCCCTGATGGCTGGCTGTTATGTGCATATATTAATTTGGCAGGGCGGTTCTAACAAACTCCCACAGGTTGTGAGGCTAACGGTCACAGAAATGTCTTAGTTGACAGTTTCAAAGGCTAAAAGTCTAAGATGAAAATATAAGTGAGCTTCGGAGGGTCTCTCTCCTTGGGTCGTGTATGGCCCTTGTGTTGGTTAGCTTTTCTGAACTTGATAGAAAACAGAGTCATCTGAGAAGAGGGCAGCTCCTCTGATTAAACACTACTCATGCTGGCTTGTGGGCCTATCTGTGTGGCATTGTCTTGGTTTATGGGTGATGTGGAATTGTGCCGTACCTGCACAACTGGTCCAGAGTGCTATCAGAAAGCTCTAGAGCACTACAGCAGCCAGTAAAGAATGTTCTCCATGGCTTCTGGTTCAGTTTCTGACTCCAGGTTCAGTTCCTACCTTGAGTTTCTGCCCTGACTTCCCTTTATGATAGAATAAATGTTTTCCTCCCCAAGTTGCTATTGGCCATGGTATCTTATTCCAGCAGTAAAAAACAAACTAAGATGGCCTTCTTTCCTGTCTCCACAGTGTCATTTTTTTATATATCCTTCTATCTTTCTTTAAGATCTGTAGTCTCATAAAGATCTATTTTAATTACCTCTTTAAAGGTGTAATCTCTAAATAGAGTCCCACACCAAGACATTCAGTATTAGAACTTCATCATAGGAATTTCAAGTAGGCGGGAATCCACTCAAAACACCGAGTAGTCTGCTTGCCAACATAATTTACCTGCTTGCAAATGTGACCTGACACTTACCTAGAACTCACACAAGCTGGCCACTGTCATATAACCACTTGCTTGTTATGAGAACCCGCTGGTTTTGCCTGGATGACCAACCTTTGTGCTAAATTACTCCCTGGCTCCCGAGCACCACAGCCAGTCTACTGCCACTGCAGGCTTGCAATGCTGCCCTAGAACTTGCTTCCTATCTCCTTCCAGCAATGCTTAAGCCATGCCTCTCCTTCCCTAGGCCCTAATGTACCTACCTCCCCAGTTCCCGCTTCCTTTCCTAGTACACACTGTCTGGTCTCTACTGAGAAACCACACAAGTTTTGCAATTGAAAGTTCACTTCCTATGGCTCACTACTTTGTTCTAGGACTATGTTCTGGGTATGATGCACTTGGATTTCTCTTTATTCTCAAGAGTGTTTTACATGTATACAAAGACAGATGATCATAACCATGCTCCATTTTCTTTCCAACTCCCTCTTTGCTCTGTCCTCGGCAGCTATCAACTGCTAATGGCAACTGGTCTTAGGTCTCTTTGCTTAGGTCTCGTGTCTTCTGATCTGTGTATTTTCCTCCCAGTGGCCTGCTGTATACCATCACCTGCTCGAGAACCTCTGCCTTCATCCCATGGTCAGTTTCCCTCTATATGTAGCTTTGTGGATCACACTTGCATTTTGCCATATTTCATTAAGTCTCCATTTTAGTAGAAATCGCCTTGGTAAACTGTGACGGATTTCAAATGTCTATAAAGCAGCAATTTTCAATTTTTATAGGAACAAATTTACAATTTATAACAGTTGTTTAAAGGTAAGACAGACCAAGCTAGAATACTATTTATGTGCTAAGGGCTTTCAGGAAAAATCACATGGTTTTCAGAAGCCGTTTTTTGTTTGTTTGTTTTTTAAAATCAAATCTTAATTATAGATTCTGCTGAAACTAGTCATGTTGTGATAGGCACATTAATCTCTTGAAGTTTCTGTTAGTCCCCTTAGAAAATGGAAACATGTGTGCCATCCTGAAAAACTGTGTGACTTACTAAACATATCCAAGTGAGAGAATATTTGAGTAACCAGAGGAGAGAGATCTGATAACTTACCTGAATATTTTCCCAATGTCTCTGAACATGTCTCCACCAAAGAGGCAGGGTAAAGATAATCACCGATTCTTGACATGTCATCATTGTTAAATTTTCTTCCAGTTTTCATTTTCTTTCTTTGATTTTTACCTTTTATGTCAACAAAGCATCTTCTGGAATAAAGTGCCTTAATACAGTTCAGAGAAGCAGATCATCCTTCATATACAGACCTTATTGGGTTGTAGTGTGCGTGGGTTGCTGTGTGTGTCCCACATCTGTCTTACCATGTGGCTAGGGCCTCTCCTCTCGTGGGGACAGAGGCGTGGAAATTTTACTGTGCTCACTCTGAGCTGCCACCTAGTGGATATCAGGCAATGTGAAGCCGCAGGACAATGCTCCAGGGGTGAGGGAGTGCAGTCTGAGGCCCCACCGGGGGCCAGAGCTCTTAGCTTAGGGGTTCCTGGGCCAAAAGGTGGCCAGGGTTCTCAGGCTCGTAGGCTCCCAGACAACACTGGGGTACCGCGGAAGGGCCAAAACCAAAGTGGGGCATCTGTCTGTGGATCCTGTTCCCCTAACTGGGCTGCCTTGTCTGGCCTTAGTGAGAGAGGATGTGCCAAGCCCTGCAGAGACTTGATGTGCCTGGGGGGGGGGGGGGCCATCTAGGGAGGAACTATCTTCTCAGAGGAGAAAGGCATGGGGGGATGGGGAGAAGGACTGTGTGGAGGGTAGTGGGAGGAGGAGGGAGCAATCAAGATGTAAAATGAATGAATGAATGAATGAATGAATGGAAAAAGAAAGCAAGAATTGAATGTTTTATTGCAAATGTGTGAGACATCTGATGCTGAGGACCAGAGGCAAGGCGTTAAGGGAAAGCACAGTGTGAATTTTCTTGTATTCAGTATAGGGCATCCATACTTCAAAATGTCTTCCCACTTCTCACTGGTCCTAGAGTACCAGTCCTCACTTGTGTTGCAATAGTGTGCATGGAAAAAAAATACCACCAGCAACATGGCGGCTAGCTGGCACTCCCTCTGTGGCTGGTGTCCTTAAGTGGTAGAGCATGTGCACAGAAAGAGCCAAAGGTGCAGTGACCTTAACTCATCTCCAGGTCTATTACTTGTGCTTATTTTTGGCCTTGGTCTTCTCCAACTCGGGTCTGTGACACACACGAACGTGGAAAGGTACCTGACAGCATCTCTCTTCAGCATATAATTCCCTCCTACTCCTAACTGGCCCAGCTCCCAGTGTGGAAAGACAGGGAAAGTGATGACCTTCCCTGTCCGGTACAAGGATGAGGCTGAATCTGCAGCATATAGCCCCGTGCATGGAGCTTTTTCACAGGCAAGTCAAGCTCCAGAGAGAGCTCAGACTGGGATACAAGGCCAGGAGACAGGAAAGCCAGGGCACACTGCTGGGTTAGGAAGATCCGATGTGTTGGACATTTTGTCTGTAAACTGACAAAAGGTGGACCTGCTGCTACGATTTAAGACTTAAAATCAGGATTTGACACTGGAGCTTCACTGTTAAAACCAAGAACAAAGTCACAACTGTACCAGTTCCTTAGAGTCCTCAATACATTGCTGCCCCTGGGTTTAGCTATAACTGAGGTCTAGCAGTTAGTCAAATCTGTAGCACAGGCAGGTGGCTCCTGCAGTACCCTGTCAATGCAGATGGTGTCATGGGCCACCCTCTGGCACTACCATGCACAAACAGTCTCAGGACAAAGTCATAGAGCAGTGGTTCTCAACCTTCCTAATGCTGTGACCCTTTAATACAGTTTCTCATGTTCTCGTGACCCCCAACCATAAAATTATTTTCACTGCTACTTCATAACTGTATGTGTGCTACTGTTATGACTCATAAATATCTGTGTTTTCTTATGGTCTTCAATGACCCCTGTGAAAGGGTCATTCAACTCCCAAGGGGGGGTCACAACCCACAGGTTGAGAACCATTATTATAGAGAGGCTCACGACTCAGGGCAGATTCCAGAACCATCATCATGAGTCAGTTTCCTTATCTTTAAAATGGGTATAATAGCAGTGATGGCGGTTCCATTTAATCTACAGACTTCTGAAGTATGAAATTCTAGGTCTTTGGAAAGTTATGTCAAATGATAGTTTGCTAGGGCACACAGGTGAAAGGATGTCTTGCTAAAGCAGACACTTGAAAGAATGTCTTCCTGAAGCAGACACAGGTGAAAGGATGCTTTGATACAGCAAACACGTGGAAGGACCTATGACAAAGGAGTATAACTATTACCCCACAGACCATGGGAGACTGAGCCTTGGTTTGCTCTGCCTTGTGGGAAAAAACTCTCGTGGGCAGCTCAGTCCTGCTCAGCGTCCCTCGGGCTGGCGCTGCGGAAGAGGCGGTCTGCAGGGGCACGACGGGTCTCGGGGCCTGCAAGACAGAGTCCCAGGACCACGGTGGAGTTGGCCAGTGGCCTGCAGCCCTCGGTGGACGGAGGCAGCCTGGAGGCTTTCTGTAGGCGGGTTCCCACATACACGAGAAAGTCCCAGGCCCAGAAGACACGTAGAGTCCAAGAGATGAAAGTTTTATTGCCCATGATGGTAGTTGGATCTGGATGTGAATGCGCCCCCCAAGAGCCTGGGGAGAGCTCGCTTATATAGGGGTGGGAAGGAGGAGGGACCAGGGAGGAATAACTTATTATCTAGGACCCCCCCCCAGCCTTATTAATATGTAAATCTCTCGAGGCAGAGGCCTGTTAGTCACACCCTGTAACCGGGTCTTACATGACTGATGGTACAGGTTAAATGGAAATGAGACCGCTGGGTTCTGGGAGCGTGGCCAAACACCTGCAGTCTCGGGGTTCCAGGCCTGTGTCAACCCAAGATGCCCTTCTACAGCCCAACACTGCCTCAATATTCTTCACTTACAACAAACATGTATCGGCTTGCCTTACATAGCGTTTCTGAGCTCAACTTGAGATGACAGTGCCATTGAGAGAAAGTTTCCCAAGAACTATGGCAGCTTGCCATTTCTGTGACCTGGTTATAGACTGGTTGGCAAGCCTGGCAGTTTCTTCAGGATTGTACTACAGCTGCCTGGTGTCTGCCTGCTGAAAGGACTGGACTGTAGCTGCTGGTTTGTGCCTGGTGCCTGCCTGACTAGAGGACTGGTCTGCAGCTGCTGAGTTATATTTGGTATTTGCTACGGGACTGAACTACTGCCCAAGGAGATGGAGCTTGCCCCCAAAGAACTATTGCTGAACAGATCAACTTCCCCCAAATGATAACTTTTCTCTTCCACTACCTCTGCTGGGTGGTGGGCAAGAGGAGAGGTTGAACCCTTATTAAAGTAGGTTGCAAAAACAATTATGCCTACAGATTTCTCATTTGGTTTAAGTTTGGTTCGGTTTTGTTTTTTTCCCTGACCACTTGACATTTCCACACATTTCAGCTCTGACCTTAGTAACTGAAGACTGAAAGAAGGCAAAGACTGCAATGCAGACAAAGCAAGGGTTGAGGCTGGTTAACAAAAAGAAGCACAGTGCCATGGCAAACATCTGCCTAGCGTGTATGCAGAACTAAGACCATGGCCTAAATAATACCTTATGGAGGTGGTGTTATTGGGTGACAACTCACCAGAGCAGTTAAGGAGAGCGGCAGGCTTTTAGATCACAAGAATGGTCTCTGTTCTGCTATATTAATAATATTAATATATTATTGCTATCATCAATTAGAAAATATGCCCATCAGTGATTCCCTCTCTCCAGCACTTTTGCACACACCAAAGTCCAGCCACAAGGCCAGTGGACATTCATAGCCCCCGTAACTCATCCTCCACTCCCATGAGTTTTAAAGCTGTGCACGGTCTTTGCATACTCTAAAAATTATACAGAAATGAAAGTAAAATTCTCCCACAATCCTCTCACCCAGAGATAGAAACTCATGATAACTTTCTCTCTGTGTTTTTCTAAAAAGTATGCATTGACTACTTTAACCCCCTCTGTGAACACAGGAAGAAACCACTGCCTGTGCTCATATCAGTGCGCAGCGATAATCGTTCTAGAAAGTTCTGGCTTCCTGCGGCGGTTGCCTTACTCCAAGGAAGCTGTGACGTCCCAATTGTTCCACCAAAGCTCTAAAAAGAGTCCAGTTACTGCCTTACCCCTTGCTGCCCGAAACCCCAAGCAGAGCACTGCACCTGGAACAAGGGAGGATAGATTCTGCATTCTCCCCAAGTTTGATCTTTGAGCCACTGCTAACCCAACTTTTAGCTGGTTTCAGCCCCGTTCTCAAACAAAATAAAGTTCTAAAATCCAAATCTTGTGGTGTAACCTGTCTCGGAAGTTTGACGTGTCTAACCACTGTTCAACCACATTCTTTGCTCTCACTTCCTGACCTTTCGACAAGGAAAGAGAGCAACTTAGTTGCTGGTGCTCTCATACCTAGTTGCCTGGTTTCTGGAGGCATCTCCCCAGCTGGGTATCTCAAAGCTGGGTGGCTCTGTGCTGGCAGCAGGCCCTGCTCAGCAGAAAAAGAACAATCCGTACTCTGTTCTCAATTAGGTCGAGTGTGTAACCCTTGGGGGCAGGCACAGGCTCCCTCCTGCCCTCCTGTACTCTAACTCCCTAGTCCTCTGAGTGCTGACAGCTGGGAGCCATGTGGTGCGGAGAGCCCAGAAACAGGAGAGCACCTTACATTCCCTGGGCAGGCTGCTGAGACCTTCTGACAACAGTTCTTCCAAAGGCCGTGGCCCCTCCCTCCTCCCATATCTGGAATAAGGAATGCGGGCATAAATCTGTTTTTGTTTTTTGTTTTAATACTCCAGTGACTCCTTCAATGCTTCTTCTGAAATATCAAACATAAAGCTTTTCCCAAAAGCAATTGGCATTTGCCCTAACCACATACTGATACTGCCTAGGAGGTAATGTGTTTGCACCCTGAGGAATTCTGGACGTAATCATAAGGTTAGGATAATTTCTGCTGGTGAAATCTTATCCTTCTGAGAATCTAAAACTAAGGTATTCTGATGATCTAAAACCAAAGTGCTCATTTTTTTTCATTAAAATGTACTTATGTGTGCTTGTCTATGTGCATGCATGTACAGGTTGAAGGCTGCCCAGTGTGGGTGCTGAGAATGAAACTGGGGTTCTCTGTAAGAGCAATATTCAATCTTAATCACTGAGTCATTGTTCCAGCCTCTAAAGTTTGCCCAATTGTAATGTGAATTTATTGCTTCATCATACTTTGATAAGAATCTTTTAAAACTGGAAGAAACAGGAAATCTTCTTAAAGAAAGCTATATTTTGTTTGAAGATTATTTTTTAATACATTAAAAGAAATTTAAAATCTGGTTATGTAAAATTCCCATCAAAAGGGAGAATTTTTAAAATACAACAATGAATCTCATCACTGAAATCCTTGCCTGGTTACATAGGATAGCTTGGTCAAGGTCCTTATGTCCCATTTGGCCTGGGAGGCCTGCCATTTTCTGAAGGAAAATGGAGGAATAGTGGATCTGGTGGATAGAGGTGTTGAGAGTGGGGATTGGAAGGAAAAAGGGGAGGGGAAAGTGTGGCTGAGATGTAATATGAGAGAATCATAAATAAGGAGGAGGAGGAGGAGAAGAACAGGAAGGGGAAGGGGAGAGGAAGGGAAGGGGGATGGAGGAGGAAGAAGAGGAGGAGGAGGAGGAAGAGGAGGAGGAAGAGGAGGAGGAGGAGAAGAAGAATAAGAATAAGAACAAGAAGAACAAGAAGAAGAAAAGGAAGAAGAAGAAAAGGAAGAAGAAGAAAAGGAAGAAGAAGAAGTAAAGGAAGAAGAAGAAGAAGAAGAAGAAGAAGAAGAAGAAGAAGAAGAAGAAGAAGACAACCACCACCACCAACAACAACAACACCAACACCAACACCAACAACAAGAACTAACAGGGCTAGAGAGATGGCTCTACAGGTCAAAGCCCTAGCTGCTCTCCCAGATCACTAGGAATTAGTCCCAGCACCCAGATGGCAGCTCACAAGAGTTTTAATTCTAGTTCCAGGGAAGTCAACACCCTCTTTTAGCCTTCATGGGAACAAAACTGGCACACAGACATACATGCAGACAAAATGCTTATACACAAACAGTAAAAATAAAGTAAAATTATAGTTACTGATGCCCAGGCCTCTCTTTCTATGTCTCTCTCCATGCTGAGCCTTCTGGTCTAAGGTGGGCTGCATCGTCCAGCTGTTAAAAGCACCAGGTGGTTCCAGTGAGAGGACAGCCTTCAAGGGCCAGGGCCTTCAAGGTTCAGCAGCCCAGAGGACTTGCTGCTCTTTCAAGGGACAGATGGAGTTTGATTCCAAACACCCACCTTAGATGGCTCCCAACTGCCTGTAGCTGCAGTTTCAGGGGATCTAAACTCTCTTCTCATGTCCAAAGGTGGCTTCATGCATGTGGTGCACATACATACACATGCATAGGCATGCACACATACACAAAACAGATCTTTGGCAGGGGAGAGAAGAAGCCTATTTTGATTCCAATAAGGAACCTGCATCCAACCAATTGGTTCAGCACTAATTAAATCAATAACAGAAACATCTGCAAGTCTTCATTTGAATTGAATTATATACATATTGAATCTAAAATATATACATATACATCTAAAATATATACATATTCACCTGTGTAGAGGGGAGAATAGAGACTTCTGTACAACTCTGCAACTCCAGTGACTCTGTCCAGAATGGAGAAGAAGCAAAAGCACTTGTCCTTTATATTTGTCTACTCAATTCTTTTTTAATGAAAAATTTTAGCCACAATTTCAAAAGTGAATTCCTTTTATGCTTCTGCCATCCTTCTTGTCTCCATAAATCAACACTTAATAAATGGATAGCTTCTCATGAACTTAACAGAGGATCTGAGTTTGGATCTATCTCCTCCCCTGGAAAAGCCAAGGGTAGCAGTGTGTGCCCATAATCCCAGCTCCTCCTCAGGGACAGAGGCAGGCAGATCCTGCAGTCTCCGAGGCCAGCCAGACTAGCTAATGACAAGGCTTTATATTCAGTGTGAGATCTTCTCTCAAAAATCAAGGAGGAAGGTACTGAAGTAGATAGATACCAAGCGTTGACCTGTCACCTCCATGTTCAGATGCACGGGAGAGTGCACCTGCATGCAGACATGCATGCACACAGGTACACGCCACACAGGCAAACACAGAAATAAGTGAATAGATAAATAAATATTGCAAAGAACAGTGTGTTTTATTCTTTGAGTTAAAACACACATATGTGCCTGCAACCCAGAGAGTCCTATTGGAAAATAGAATATCCCAGCCCCTCAGAAGACTCCCCACATGACCCATGAAAATAATCTGTCCCCAGGTAATCACCGTTGTGTCCTGGCTTAAATTATAGATTTCTACATAAAATAAATATAATCAATCACATTATAAGTATTCTTTTGTGTCTAGCGTTTCTCTGAATGCAAAGCATTCACGTATCCATATTTACTCATGACTGCACCTTCGTGGGAGAATGTGAGTCAGTAGAGGTTGTATCCCATGGCATAGAAAGAATGGCTAACATTGAATGTTAGAGACACATCCCACAACTCACAGATCAATTTGCCAGTTAGTGGAATCTGGGCTAGTTTCAGTTTGGGGCTGTTTTGAATTGTGTTGTCTCATGCTGACATCTTTGTGGACGTGTGTTTTCAGGTCTAATAAATACATGGCATTGTGTGTGAGATGAAATGTTTTTAAAGCTGAGTGCAGTGGTGCACATCTGCAGCCTCAACACGTAGGAGGCTAAATCTAAAGCACTGGTTCTCAACCTGTGGGTGGGGATCCCTTTAGGGGGTCTCACATCATATACCCTGCACATCAGAGATTTATATTATGATTCACAACGGTAGCAAGATTACAGTTATGAGGTAGCAATGAAATAGTTTGATGGTTGAAGTCACAACAACACGAGAAAATATATTTGAGAAGCACTGAGCGAGACAATCAGCAGTTAAGTCTTCCCAAGGAGACTACATCTCGCGAGCAAACAATGCTCGTCACATTTTCCCTAAAGCAGATGCAGCACTATTATATTTCCACCAAGAGTATTCAAGAGTCCAGGTATTTGCACATCCTCACAGACTCTTGGTGTTGTCCACTTTTTAATTACAGCCGTATTGATGGGAGTTGAGTTGTCACCCATCCATGATGGTTAGTTTTAATACTCAACTTGCCACAACCTAGTATCGCGTGTGAAGACAGTCTTAGTGAGGGATTTAGATTAGGCTGCCTTCTGGGAACATCTATGGGAGGATACATCTTCATTATGTTAATTGATGCAGGAAGACCCAGCCCACTCTGCACTGCATCCTCCTCTTGGACTGGGTTCTGGACCCTGTGAGAGGAGTCAATACAAGCTGAGCATAGCAGGCAAGCGTGTGCTCATTCTTTCTCGCCTCTCTCTGAACTGTGGATGGGACCAGGTGCTTCACATCCTGACTTGACTCTTGACTTCCCTGCAGTGATGTGACAGACAAGCTGAGTAAACCCTTTCTCCCCTGAAGTTGCTTTTGTGGGAGCATTGGTCACAATGACAGAAAGTCACTAGAGTTTTGATGTATATTTTGCTGTTGTCTTTTCACTTTCAGTCGTCTTTTGGTGTTTACAGAGGTGGTTTTGCTCACTGTGTTCTGGGCAGCAGTATTTGTATCCCTTGGGCACTGGTTAGAAATGCAGAGCTCCAGGCCCCACCCCAGGACTGCTGTTGACTAACCTTGGGTCGGGGGAGTGGAATCATTAAAGAGAAAAATAGAAAAAAAAAAAAAACTTAAATGTGAGTCACCGTCCTCTGCACCGGTGCTGTTGTGCCGGATCCCCCATCTCTATGCATTTCCCCAAGAATACTGCTCAAGGAGAAATCCAAGCTTGGGTGGTAGGCTGCCGAATGTATCTCCTTGTTCCTGTTTTGATCCTTGTTCCTATTTTTATTCCTGTTCTTGTTTGTGTTCCTGTTTTGTGGGGAGTATAAAAGGGAGCTATGCAGTTGAAAATATAGCATTTGGTCTTTACCAGATGACTCCTTGTCTTTCTTTCTTTCGCCCTCAGCCCTCCGCTGATCCAAGGAACTCAGTCGGTTATGCATAGCTGACACTTACAGGCTCTGTAAAGGACTTTTAAAGTAAGCATTATTTTAAAATATCACCTTAATTTGTTTCTCTAGCAGGTGTAAGGAGAATTTATTACTTCGTAGTTTGCAGTGGAAGTCGAGATGGTAAGAGGTCGAGTGAAAAGGGGATTCCCAGGTTCAAACCCATTGTGACTTCAGTTGGTTTCTTACTTCCTGCCTCCCTGACCCTGGACAACTCGTGGGAAACCGTGTCCACATTTGTGCAGTAGAAAAGATGACTGCCTCAAACAGTTATTGCCATGAGCCTCCTTTCCTCTTAAGACGTCATTCCTACTCAACTTTATAGAATGGATCTTAACAAGCTACAGAGGACAGACGGTGACAGACGGTGACAGAGGACAGAGAACAGAGGTGACAGAGGACAGAGAATGTGGAAAACAGGAAGTCTGTGTGCACACCGTTGGCAGGGATGGAAATTACCTGCAGCCATTGTGAAAAGCAGTACAGAGGAGCATCAAACGTTAAAGATAAATATGACGCACTCCGTTTGGTAGGTGGTCGCTTAGCTATTTCCTCTGCATTGAAATGCTGCCTTGTGTGGGGAGGAGAAAGGTGTGTGGGGTGCCAGAGGCTAAGCAGACATGCGCGGTTTGGGAAGCTCAGAGAGTCGCAAGACCCACAAGGCTTCTCACTAGGGATGCATCGTCAGTAGTGATTTGGAAGAACAGAGATTCTTCTGTGGATCTGACTACAAATTGAGCATGGAGCTCCAGGAGAGCTTTCATAAATCATCACCATGCTGGCGTGGCTTTTATGTGACAGGGCTGCTAGAGAGTCATTCATGCCTTTGTAAGTCACCCTTGACCCACACTCCTGGAAGTAACCCAGGAAACGCACCGGCCCACTGAGCTAGACTTGGGTGGGACAGTGTCTTCGGTCTGTCATCAATGACCTAGCTGGGGTGAATAGATATTTTTTTGAGGTCTCCCATGAAAACGTCAGATTTGCGTGCATATCCAAAGATAACTCACTCTCTCTCTCTCTCTGTCTCTCTCTGTCTCTCTCTCTTTTTCTCTCTCTTTCTCTCTCTCTAAATATATATACATATAATTATTATTTTATCATATATAATATATAATATATAATATATAATATACAATATCATAACATTATATAATATATTATATTTAATATATAATAAAATAATTATATAATTATGCATAATTATATATAATTAGCATAATTATATAATATATAATATGTAATATAATATATAATATGTATTATATTACATATTATATGTTATGTATGTAATATATTATATAATATTATATTACATATTATATATTATGTATTACATATTATGTATTATATATTATATATCTCTGATAAATCTTTTCACTTCCATGTTTATTACAGCATTGTTCATAATAGACAAGATCCAGAGTTCCCCTACGTTTTAACCAAGAAGAGAATGGATAAAGCAAATTCAGTGTGTTCAAACAAATGTGGCCTCATTTGGTTTTTTAAATTAAGGAAAATTTGTCATTTGAAACTACATAGTTAAACCGGGGTGGTGGTGGCGCATGCCTTTAATCCCAGCACTTGGGAGGCAGAGGCAGGAGGCTTTCTGAGTTTGAGGCCAGCTTGGTCTACAGAGTGAGTTCCAGGAAAGCCAGAACTACACAGAGAAACCCTGTCTCGAAAAACAAACAAACAAACAAACAAACAAACAAAAAACAAAAACAAAAAAGAAACTACATAGTTGAACCTGGAAGACATTATTCTAAATGTATTAAACCAGGCTCAGAAACCCTGTTTTTCATGTACTCACTTCTATGTAGACTGTGAAACAGTGAAATGTCCAGAAGCAGAGAATGTAATCATGGTTGCCAGGCCCAGGGAAGGAGTTTGTGTGAGGACATGTTGGTGAAATAATACAAAACTTCAGGTAGAACGCAACAGTTCAAACATTCTGTGATGGCTTGAGTAAGTTTTCCCCACAGGCTCAGGTGTTTGAACTCTTGCTTGCCAGTAGGGGGCGCTGTCAGGGGAAGTAGTGCAGCCTTGGAGGAACTACATCACTTGGTAAGGGCTTTGAGAGTTCATAGTCTCAACCTATGGACCTACTTATAGTTCTCTGCTTCATGTTTTTGTTTAAAAATATGATCTCTCAGTTCCCTGCTTGTGCCACCATGCCTGATAGTTGCCATCCTGCCTGCTATCAGCCATCATGCCTCCCCACTGTGATAGACCGTGGACTGTAAGCCAAAATAAACTCTTCCTTCTATAAACTGATATTTGACCACAACAACAGAAAAAGAACTAATATACGGTCTTATAAAAGTTACTGTTTTTCATTGTCTGCTTGACTGAATCTGAAACCACCTAGGCGACATACCTCTGGTTGTGTCTAAGGGTGTTTTGAGGTAGGAAAAATTGTGGGTGGTACAGCGTAATGGGCTGGGGTCCTAGAATTAATCAGAGAAACAGGACATTTCTCAGTTTCATGATATCCTCAGAGGTGAATAAGGTCTTTCTGCCACAGACATGAACCACTCCCACCTCAATGCCCTCCTTGCCATGACAGACGGCACCCCTACCAGGAGTATCCAGGGTGTTGTCATCTACAAATGTGTTGGGCTACAGTTATTATTATCAGGTTGCTTGCAGCCCACAGGCTGCAGGTTAGACATGCCTGCAGCTCTGAGCCAAAGTAAATCCTTTGGCCCCTGTGAGTTGCCTTCACAGGTATTTTGTCCTGGCACCTCTGAAAGTTAGTAAACAAGTCTCTTGTACTACTTGGGGATAGAGTTAATGAGAAAATATTATATCTTGGAAAATTGATCGACGAACACGTTTTAAGTGTTCTCACCACACAGAATATAAAGTCTATAATGTAAGCTAAGTGTATTTACCCATCACATGCGCACACACACACACACACACACATCAAAGCACTATGTTGTACACCACAAGTATACACAATTTTATCTCTTTAAGTTTCCCAAAGCAGGGGCTGGGGAGATGTCTTAATGGTAAAGTGTCTGCTCAAGAAGCTTGAGGACCAGAGTTCAGATCTTCAGCACTGTGTAAGGCCAGGTGTGTAAGCACACATTTATAATCCTACAACTGGGGCTTGGGGACAGGGAAACAACAAAACATGACACTGATGTTCAAGTTCGATACCCAGCCAGCTTAGCCAATCAGTGTGCTTCAAGCTCAATAAACCCCAACCCAAATAAATAAATAAATAAGAAGAGTTAAATAATAATAATTAAGGTGGAGAGAGGAATATGTCCAACACCAATCTCTGGCCTCCACACACATGTACATATTCATAATCACACATTCACCCCCCCAACACACAAATTTAAACACTTTTTAAAAAAATGTAAGAGTTGTAAAATGAACTGTAAGTAACATTGATTCCTAAAGCAACATGACTTACCCTCATCAAAAGCATTTAAGAACGCTTGGACTTTGAAGATGCCCTCCTTAAAGCAGAATCCCCTAGGGGAGCGCTCCAAGGGTGACTCCACGCTGAGATACAGGTTTTCCTTAAGCAGTAGCTGGTCAAAAGTTAGGGAGATAGATCAGATACGGTGGACAATGGTGCCCCCTTGTGGACTATGGAAGCAGAAGCACCAGGGGTTCTCAGTCCTTAGAGTGATTTGAACATGATTCTTTCAAATGTTTGCATCTGATTTTTTAAATTGACCATCTTCACCATAATTTCAATGCATTATCCATCACTATGGATTAACTATAGCATGTGGTATTTTCAGGCTCACTTTTAGGAAACACATTTTTAGGAAAGCATACACACACACACGTTTGAGTGTGTGTGTGTGTGTGTGTGTGTAAGCAATGAAAACTCAGTGCCATCTTGATGGGACCAGGACCATAAATACCACAAGAGCAGGCTCTTCTCTGGCAGAAGTTCTATCTTCAAATGGGTCTGGAGATGTCTGCCTATTTTATGTGTTCTTATGCACATCACAAAAAATGATGCCTGTGATTGACTTTTTACGGTTGAAATTATTGCAACATACAAGTGCAATCACCATGATTAGTAGGGATTAGCTTAATGAAGGAGGATACATTCCCAAATGCATACTAATCAGTTTACACACTGAAATGCGGTCCCAGCTATATGCTAATGTGCTATGATTAATAATGTTACTTCTCCATCGTTTTCTTCCTCTTCCAGAAGTCTTATGTTATCTCAGGTAGTGTTTAGTTGTGAGACTAGCACAGAATACTTATGCAGTCTGCTGGATACTAAGATTTTACTCGTAGATTGCACTTACGTTTCCCATTAATGCTTTGAGGAGGATAATCCACTTTCATAACAATGTTTAAGAAAATTTAGAGGATTGTGGCCAGTAGTCCTCAGGGCTGGGAGTGGCAGTGCCTGTATTTGAACTCAAGTACCCCTACCCCACATTACATGTTGATAAAGCAATGTGCAGGTCAGCCTCCCTATGTCTACACAACTTTTATTAAGTGAAATACCTCTGGGGCAAGAGGGTAGCTCAGTGGGTAAGTGCTCTCTCTGCAAGAATGAGGACTTGGGTTGGAATTTCCTGCACCTACATAAAAAGTCTGGACATGACTGTGAATGTTGGTGACTTTGGCTTTGGGAAAGGAGACAGGTGGGACCTCAAGAGCTTCCTGGTCAGTCAGCCTAGAACAAATGATAAGCTCCAACTTCATTGGGAGACACTGTCTCAAAGTAGCAAGACAGACAGTAGCAACAATAGAGGAATAGGGGAAACAGCCTGCTCTGGACTCCACATACACTTGTACCCACACACTCATGTGCATACATCATACACACACTCATGTGCATACATCATACACACACTCATATATATGAATACATATATATGTATATATGTATACATGTATATATGTGTGTGATACACACACATATTATGTATCAGGTGCATAAGTCACACACACACTGATACACTTGTGCAAAGCATATACACTATGAGCATACATCACACACGTACTCAAATACTCATGAGCATCTCTCTCTCTCTCTCTCACACACACACACACACACTCACATGCACACATGCACATACACACACACTCACACAAAGTGCCTTGATAAATAGTTTTTTCTATCCTTCACTTTCAATATTTGTCCCATCTGTCCCTTCAGCTTGTCCACACTGCTTACAAATGTTGCATGCGTACAGCAATTGAGTCCACTACCTGGAAGGGGAAATGGTCCACCATCTGAGTGTGTCATGCCTTACAGTGGGTGGACTCCCAGCTGTGCTCATTACTCAGTGTTTTCTGAAGAATCACAGTATTGCCTTCTGGGAAGGGTACAGAATAAACTAGTACATGGAAGCTCTACTTCTCAGTGCGTGATTCGATGGGCAGTCTTAACAGCATTCTCTGCCTTTTTAAATTTCTTTTGGCTCAGCAACAACAACAAAAATTCATCTTTAAATATTGTAAATTTAAGAATTACATCACCCAATATGCTGTTTGCTATTTGAAAAATAGTGGGTGTGTGTGAATTTCTTTTATAAACAGAAAAAAATTCTTCATATTAGGAAAAATGTCTAGTCAGGAGGTGGTGTCACATGTCTTTAATCCCAGTATTTGGGGTTCAGAGACACATGAATCTCTGAGTTCGAGGCCAGTCTGGTCTGCAGAACTAGTTTCAGGACAGCAAGGGATACACAGGGGAAACCCTGTCTTGAAACACCTTCTACAACAGAAACCAAAGAACTTCAAGATGGCAGCTATCTCCCAGCACTGCTGTAGTTGTAATGATGAGAAGACATTCTGAGAAATGCGCTATTGGGTGATTTCTTCAAAGTATGAAGATCCATTAGACTTTATTTACACAAATCTACATGGTGTAGGGTAATTTGTGGCCAAGATGTATCCTATGAGCTGCATGCATCCTCGACTAGCCATAAACGCCACCCAACACACTTGTAGCTGACAATATCATATCACAGTTCCAAATGGTTAGACAGTCCTGAAATGTGACCCACTAAGAGAACTCATAAACACAACATGAGTGAGCTTGCTGCTAGGCTAACAGGAAAGACTATATTATAGTAAGATTTTATTTTTTAAGTAGAGAACATACACTCTATAATCACAAAACTATTGTATGACAAATGCATAAGCCAGTAGCATAGTCATCTATTATCATTACCAGGTATTACCTACTTTACACAACTATATATTCTACATATTTTTCATATCGCTTGCTATACAGTGGGTGTGTCTATACCAGAGTCCCCACAGACACCTGAGTAACGCATTGTGATTACAACCTACAAGGGTGTCTACAAGGTTGTTAGGGAAACTGGTTTTCTATAGACTTGGTTCCCAGTGGGTACTGTTTGAAAGGTGTGCCCTCGGTGGAGGGAGTATATCTTCAGGGTCAGACTTGTGCCATTTCCAATTTGTTCTGCATCCTGCCTGCAGTGCAAGATGTGATTCTGCACTTGCTGCTACTCCAGCCATCCTGCCTGCCACTACCCAGCCATTACAGACACTTATCCCTCTTATAGTGTAATATCAAATAAAACTTTCTTTGCCTTGGTCGTGATGTTCATCACAGTAAAAGAAAACACTGAATGAACTAAGTAGTATGAATCTTCAGCTACATTTAAACTCTATGGAATCACCATTGTACATATCCCCTGCCACTGACTGACGTTAGCATAACATTAGTTCATGCTAAGGACATACTTTGGGGAAGAAACTTAAAGACAGTAGAACTGGGAGATACTGTTTAGGAAATATAAAATGGACTTGGAATGTGGCTCCATTGCTCCTGAATAAGCATGAGGACATGAGTTCGGATCCTGAGCACCCATGCAAAAGCTAGATGTAGCTGTACAAAAGCAGGTGTACTGGTATAGGCCAGTAACACCAGAGCTGGGGAAGTGGAGACAGGTAGAGTCCTGGAACCTATTGAGCAGTCAGCCTATCCAAATCCATGAGCTCCAGGTTCAGTAAGAGACACTGTCTCAACAAGTATGATGGAAAGCAATGGAAGAAGACATATGACTCTGGTCTCCATATGTATACACATATACATGTCTGAGTATCTGCACAAATATGCACACACCCACATGAATGCATATGTAGGCATATACCAACACACACAAATAAAATGTGAAACTGAGAGAATAAGGGATAGTTTATAATGGATATGTCTTCAGAACCCAGTAAAATTATAGCTATCAAGTAGAATCAAATCAGGCAACCCTTTCTCTTTTCTGAATAAGTCAAGAGGATATTTTGTATTATATGCATATATATGAGTATTACATCTTCCTTTCTCTGTATGACTCTGATCACCTTCGGGCAATCTGTAGGATCATCTGCTTCAAGGCATTGCCTTCCTACATTGAAGGTTCCAGAAAAGTGACATAGTGCCTTCAAGAGGGTCCAACTTGTTCATGGTGAAGGCAGAAGGAGGAAACTTAGAGGCACCCTGAATAAGGTAGAAAGATGAGGTCCTGGTTTCATTTTGTTGCTGTGACAAATCCCTGGACAAAAGGCAATGCAGGGAAGGAAATGGTTTATTTGGTTCACATTTCCAACTTACAGTCCCTTACTACAAGAAAGTAAAGGCAGGGACAACCACAGTCAAGAACAGAGAGAAATAAATGCATGAATCCTTGCTTGCTCTTAAGATAGTTTGCCCCACTTTTATATAGGTCACAGTGAAGCCTAGGGAATGGTGTTGCCTACAGTGGGCTAAGTCAATTAACTATCACAACAATCTCTCATGCCCACAGGCTAACTAAATTTAGATAATTCCTCATTAAGATCCTCTTGCCCAGTGTTTTCAGGCTACAATGACTTGGCAGTTTAAATGAAGCAGTCCAGAGAGAGGCAGGGAGACACTACCCCTGAAAATGGGTGCTGAGGTTGAGAATGTAACCCCTCCTAGGTATCAAAACAGTGTCCAGATGACAATGGTTAGGTGAAGAGGTAGGATGAAACAGGATGATCTGCCTTGGTGCTTGACAGTATACAGTGTACACTATTTTACAAGTGGTATTATTTTGGGTGCTCTATTTCTTTATTAATTAAAACAATATAGTCTTGTCATCCCATGCTGTTCATATTTGATTGAGAGGATTCCGTTTGTCTTATTTTTACAGTGTTTATTGTTTCCATTTTAACTGCTTTCTTTCTCCATCTTCTCTAAATAATAAAATGTCTATACATGACATTCACCTAGTCTCCTCTATGACCTCTTACAGATGTGTAATCTGAAATAACACTAAGGCGTATCAATCGACTGAGATACAAGGGGCAGGGAATACCTATAAATTGAAATGAAGATGTGTTTATAATTTGGGGGTCAGGCTGCAGGGATGGTGCAGTGGTAATGAGCACTGGATGCTGGTCTAGGGGAGCTAGGTTTGATTTGTGAAGACATATATAGCCTAAATGAAGAGTATTAAACAAAAGACAGGCAGCATGGCTGCGAAGGGCTTTGATGGCTTTTGAGAGAACGTTGGGAGAGCAGAGCACATACAGCGGCTTCGAAGACTCATCAGGTGCCCAGGGTTCCTGCAGTTTGCTCACTGAGCTTAGACTGAAAGGTAAACACTCAGGTTGTGATAGGCCAAGAGGCTGAGTAGCTTCAGTAAGTAATGCTGAGCCATCGGAAATGGTTTTCTCTGAGTACCTGTTCAGCTTAAACCCAGCTAGAAGTGAGAGGGCTGCGAAATGAATTGAAACTATTTTCTATTACAATACGGTGATTAATCTCCATGGTCCGTTTGATGTGATTTAGAATTACTGTGTGAACAAATCCCTCGTGTGTAAGCATGAGACAGTTTCTGGATGCGGTTAATGAGATAGCGAGACCCATCTGACAGGTGTGGCACTTTCCCGTAGGTCAGGGCTCTGGGTGTTATAAAAAGGAGAACACTAGCAGAGAAGATACTGATTGCCCTTTGCTTCCTGATCGTGACTGCAATGTGAACCAGTCAGGTTCCTGCTGTTACCAGCACGCAAGCCAGAATAACCCATCCTTACTTGAGCTGCTTCTCGTTAGGTATCTGGCTACAGCGCCAAGACAATTAACAAATACACTTGATGTCATTTTATGATGGTAAAATTCAGATACCTTAGCAGGGCACTGTGGCAAACATCCTTAATCCCAGCACTTGGGAGGCAGAGGCAGACAGATCTCTGAGCTACAGGCCAACCTGGTCTACAAAGAAAGTTCCAGGACAGCCAGAGTTATACAGAGAAACCTTGTCTCAACAATTCTTATCTAGTTAATAAATTATTCAGATTCCTTGCTCCCTGGAACTGGAGTTGCACATAGTTGTAAACCATCATGTGGGTGCTGAGAACTGATCTTGGGTCTTCTGCTACAGCAGCACGTGCTCTTAACTGCTGGGCAATCACACCCTCCCCCCATTTCTTCCCTGGAGGTTTGAGAATCATAGCTGATATCAACTGTCTTTAATCTGTGTGAACTTAGAACCTGTACTCCCCTTTATGAGTACTAGTCTCCTTTGTACTTCAAATCTTAAATAAAATGTCAGATTAACGATCTGTTGGGTTATATACAGCTTTA
Source organism: Grammomys surdaster (assembly GCF_004785775.1). Classification (NCBI taxonomy): domain Eukaryota; kingdom Metazoa; phylum Chordata; class Mammalia; order Rodentia; family Muridae; genus Grammomys; species Grammomys surdaster. The sequence goes on along the minus strand of NW_021627755.1, from coordinate 2,348 downwards.
AAGTTATGAAGAAAATTTGAACTGGGACCATATAGTTATGGACATCTAATTCTGGAACCTAAGATAATTCATCCAATATCTGTACCCATTAAACCATTTCAATAGGATAAATAGTTCAAATTTTCAGCACTTGGAAGACAGAGGTCATCTCTGGGAGTTTGAGACCAGCCTGATATACATAGCAAGTCCCAGACCATTCAGAACTGCATAGGCCTTGTCTCAATAAACAAAATAATTAATATCATTAATCTTTAAGATCTCTCTCTGGCTTCCTTGCCCTTATCCAGTCTGTACCTGCACTCAAAGCCAAATTTGCTGTAGAAATTCCCTTAGAAGCCTCAGGATATAATATGCTGTTGCTATAGCATACCCAAACAAGATGCTTTGGAGCCTTTTAGCCAGGACTGCAATGCTTGTCGGTTTTCACGTGGTCTAGACTTTAGAATTCATTTACAACCGGCATGAATTTCACTTCGAAAAGAGGAACAACTGGTATGCTGAAGAGAAACAAGCCTTAGTAGAACACAGCACCAAAATACAGACGAGAGATCACATACAGGAAGATGAAGCATCTACACATGACATCTACCGGATGGCCTTGTACGTCTCAAGCTAAGATCAACCACACGCAGGACCTCATATAGTTCTGTTTATATAGTTTATATAGTTCGGGTTTACTTTTTCTTCCCAGGATAGCAATCTTCTACTTCTTCTGTTTAGAGCTTAGTCCACAACCCTGTGTATAAGAACATGAGAGCGGGCATCTGTTGACTGTGGACAATGTATATAATGCGAGGGGGGCTGGATACAAACCAAAGCCACAAATGTTTGAGTCTCAGTTGGTGTGGCCTGTGTTGATGAAACCACAGGCACTTATCTTCTTTTCCTTCTGTCATTTAATCACCTACTGGAGGTTCCAGATAAGAGCTGTAAATGAAATTGGCTACTCAGCTGGGCTGTGTGGAATTCATGACAAAGAGCATCATTTGAAAAAAAAAGTGCTGAATTGAATTCAGCTGGAAGCAGACAGGTTTACACGGACTTATAATCCTCCACTGACTTGGAGGGCTCTCTTGTATGGGATCAGTATACTGTTAGGGTGATTGCAGCTCCTCCATGAGACACAAGAGGCTAACTGTGCAGAATGTCAACTTAGGCTGGATTGATGCTTCAGCTTCTTAGAGCTGCTGACTATGGAGGAAACACCAGAGTCTAGTTGAGAGAGTCTTCAGTAGTGAAGGAGTTAACCGAGTGGATGAACTTTATCCAATGGACCTGTGGTTTGCTTATTAGACCTCCCGGTAAATGATTGTTAGAGACCTGTCATTGGTAGCTGTTGCTAAGGACTGCACGTCAAAAGCCCATTGATTCCTTCGTGCAGTGGCAGAGCATCATCCTTTAGCCTGTTCCTTAGCCAAACCTACTCAGCTCTGCCTGGGAAAAGGATCTGCCAGACCAGGCAACATGAGCGAAGACTACAGTGATATCTATGATACAATCCAGAAGAGGAGTGCAGATGAGGGTCCACACCCGCAGGAGGAAAATGATGCTCCTTTATATGACAGAGTCCATGAAGACTCATGGACTGAAAGTGATCTGTATGCCACCAGGCTAGAAAGCCACGAATACGACTATTTGTCACCATATGTCTCAAACAGTGACGAAGTCACCCCAACCTCCTTGGAGCCAGAAGAAGATGGCTACCTCCTGCCCAATGAGGTGTTTTCTGAGTTCCAGGACATCGGGGGTGTCTCGATGGAAGAGATGGGAGACTCATATTCATTAAGCCAGGACCCAGAGCCTCTCCCATGGGAACCTCAGGAGAATGGAAGAATGGTTGAGGAAGAGGCGCCTTCTTTACTGAGCTTCAGGGTTCAGCACAGCAAGGTCCTTGCCACAAGCCAGGATTTCCCTGCCCACCCTTCTGCAGCTATTGCTTTGGAAGAAAATAAAGCAGCTTTCGGCGAGCCTGAGATCTTCCTGTTTGTGAAGGTAAGGGCTGTCTCTGACAGGCACACCTACACAGGGGGAAGTGTTTAGAGTTTTGTTTTGCTCTGTAGATCAAGGGACAGTGTATGATGTCCCGAGCAAGTGGGTCACCAGCCATACTTCAGAGCAGAGATGATTAAATTGGTTGTTTGGAATCGTGCCAGGATTTCTCAAAATGATCCAAATTAGAAAACTTATTTAAAGTATGTGTTTAATCATCGACTTTTATAAACCACAGGCAAAGCACTTTCTAAGTGTTTAAACAAGTGACCAGAAATTGATGCTCAAATCTTTACATTTGTGACAGATGTTAACTGCATTCTCGTACTTAGTTAATTTTGTTTTCTTCTCCTTCTTCT
>NW_021627754.1:0-9893 GCF_004785775.1 Grammomys surdaster | reverse complement strand
ATGTATGTATGTACTATGGCAGGGTCTTGGCACTCCACTTCAGCTGGCCTTACCTTGCACCGCTGTTGAGACTGCAGGTGTACACCATCTCTGGTGGTTTTCTTTCTATGTAAGCTCCTAAGTGACTCTGGGTCTCTTGTTTCTTTAGCCACAAAATGGAGACAATAAACCCTTACTGAATAGGATCACTGGGAGAACAAGATAAAATAATGCTTCTATTTAAAAGGGGGGGATGCCAGCACTTGGGAGGCAGAGGCAGCCGGATTTCTGAGTTCGAGGCCAGCCTGGTCTATAGAGTGAGTTCCAGGACAGCCAGGGCTACACAGAGAAACCCTGTCTCGAAAAAAAACAAAAAATAAAAATAAAAAATAAAAGGGGGGCACACTTTTAATTCCAGCATTCTAGAGATGGGGGCCAAGAGGGTTCCTGGTATTCGTTGGCACAGCCTAGCCAAGGGGATGGGCAGCAGGACCGGCGAGAGAACTGTCTCCGAAAACATGGTTGAGAAGCTGCAGACAGCTCGGTGTTTTAGAGATTCGTTGTTCTTGCAGAGAATCTGAATCCAGTTCCCAGCACCCATATCGAGTGATTCACAATCACCTCTAACTCCAACCGGGGTGGGGGGCGTCTGATTCTCTCCATGGGCTCATGTGTGCAAACCCACACACAGGCACACATATATACACACATAATTAAAAGTAAATAACAACGATGACCGTAATAATAATAATGATAATAGTAAAAGATGGAACCAGATGTGGTTTTGACACTTTAATTTTGGCACTTGGAAAGCAAAGGCAGACTGATCTCTGTGGGTTCAAGGCCAGCCTGGGCTACATTGTGAGACCCTGTCTCAAAAAGGAAGGAAAAAAAAGAAATTAAAAAAGAAAAGTAGGTAGCTACTGTGCATGCATGGATACATGCACCCCACACACACACATGTGCACGTGAGCACATATATACTTATACCACCCTCAAGGATCTGTTTCCTGCCTTGAAAGACATAGACAAGTGAGAGGAAATAAAATTATTAATATAAACTTGACATGCAGGTTTCCTGAAGGGTGTCCCTTCAGCTCTGTGACCTTAAGAGACCAGCCACTGTCTCCATTGTCCTTTCACCACAAGCTGGAGGGGAGGGCCGCAGAGCGAGTACCTTACATATAGTTTACTGAATCCTGGAGACAGCCCTGCCAGATTTCAGTCAAAGACAAATCTAAGATTCAGGCAGGTTACGCACCGTGCCTCAGACTACACAGCGCATAGCCAGCGAGAGGTAGGTTTGCGATTTCAGTCCGGATTGCACGTCGGAGGTCACATGCTTTCAAGGACCGCAGAATTGATTCATGATTTTATTTTATTTTTGAAACAAGGTCTCACAGTGTATTCCTGGCTGTCCTGGAACTTACTGTATATTCCAGACCGACCTTGAACTCGGAGAGACCTATCCACCTCTGCCTCCAAAGTGCTGGGGTAGAAGCAGGTATCACCAAGCCTGCTGTACTTTTATTTTTGTTCATTTTTTTTTCTTGCAAACATGTCTATGTAGTCCAGGCTGGCTTCAGACTGACCAGGAAGTAACCTTAAAGTCATGGCCCCTGTCTCTTCTGTTTGTTTGTTTTGTTTTTGGTTTTTCGAGACAGGGTTTCTCTATGTAGTCCTGGTTGTCCTGGAACTCACTCTGTAGACCAGGCTGGTCTCGAACTCAGAAATCCACCTGCCTCTGCCTCCCAAGTGCTGGGATTAAAGGCATGTGCCACCACTGCCCGGCTCCCTGGCTCTTCTGAAATGTTGGAACTGTAATTGTGCACTCTCATGCTTTTTGTGAGAGTATATTGATTTTCTTCATTTCCTGGAAATAGATCTTGATGTAGCCCAGGTTAGCCTCTAAGTTGATATGTAGCCAAGGATGACTGTGGGCTTCCAAATCTACCTTCATGGGACTAAAATTGTAGGCATGCATCATTTGCCTGGTTCTCCGCCCCCCACACCCCGTTAAACCGCTTACTCTTTTGTTACATTTCCGTATTATGCTGATATTTTTTTCAAGATAGTGTTTTTCCTCTGGAGTCCTGGCTGTCCTAGAACTCACTCTGTAGACCAGGCTGGCTGCAGACTGAGAGATCCACCTGCCTCTGCCTCCTGAGTGCTGGGAGTATAACCGTGCTCCACCACGCCAGCCCCCATATCATACTTTACTTAAAATAAAATAAAAAAATTAGCCAGACATGGTGCACACACTTAACCCTGGCACTTCAGAGGCAGAGGCAGACAGATCTCTGTGAGTTTGAGGCTAACCTGGTCTACCTGAAAGAAGAGACTGCCTCAAAAAAAAAAAGCTATATATGTTCACACATAAATTGATAGGATGATTGACAGCTTATCAAAAAGGTTATTTAAAAATACGTTTTATTTTTTATTTTTTTATTTATTTATTGTTTTTTTTCAAGACAAGGTTTCTCTGTGTAGCCCTGGCTGTCCTGGAACTCACTCTGTAGACCAGGCTGGCCTCGAACTCTCGAACTCAGAAATCTGCCTGCCTCTGCCTCCCAAGTGCTGGGATTAAAGATGTGCGCCACCGCCACCCGGCCAAAAATATGTTTTAAAGATTTGTTTATTTATTTATCTGCATGTGTGTATGTGCCCGGATGGGTTCATGTGCACACAAGAGCTGAAGGGGCCAGACAAAACCATCAGATCCAAAGAACTGCAGTTAAAGGTAGCTGTGAGCCACCATGTGGGTGCTGTTAACCAAACCCCTCAACTGCTGAGCCAGCTCCCTAGCCCCAAGATTTATTTTTAATTGTGTGTGGGTGTCTCTGTGTGAGTGAGTATGTGCTTGTGTCTCTGTGTGTCTGTGTCTCTGTGTGTGTCTATATGGGGAGGGAGGGTATATGCATGCAGGTGCCCTTGGAGGCCAGTGGCATCCAGTCTCCTGGACCTTCGGTTATGGGGTTTGTGAGCCACCTGATGTGAATGCCGGGAACTAGAAAAGCATTGTGTTATTTCAAGCTGGACTCTGTGGGACAGACACACTTGTAATCCCAACACCTTAGAAGGTGAGGCAGGAGTGTCATGAGTTTGAGCCAGGTTGGTCTACGTAAGTTCAAAGCCAACCTAGGCTACTTAATGAAACCCAGACTTAAAAAAAAAAAAAAGCAACAAGATAAAGTTTATTTGAGCTTCCCAAGTCATTGTTGATAATACCATACACTTGAGGACTTTAGCCAGTTGTGGTGGTTCATGTCTGTAATTCTACTTCTTAGGGGGCTGAGGCAGAAGGACTACCTGGAGTTTGTGGCCAGCCTGGGCTACAGAGTGAGAAGCTGTCTCAATTTTTTTTGTTGTTGTTTATTTGTTTTAAATACTGAGATTTTTGTCAAATTTTTGAGGAACCACTATTGACGATTCTGCCACATACATACCATAGGGTTTCATGTTTTCTAATGGGGTGACTCATCTGGAGTCACCTCTGAAGTGGTGGGGCTCACACCCTTCGCTGTCAGCTAAGTGTTATCTCCTTTAATATCAGCATTTTGTGTCAGGTCAGCAAGAAGTAATCTTTTCCAGCACGGTTTCCTGTCTCTGACACTCTGATCATAGTGGAGATGGCCTGCAGTAGGGAAAGAACTTTCACGGTTTGGGGTGTAGCTCAGCTGTAGAGTACTTGCCTGTATTCTTGAATCCCTGGGTACAACCCCCAGCACCTCAGGAAGTAGAAAGAAAAGGGCAAATAGGATATCATGGCTGAGATCTGTGATCCCAGCACTTGGAAGCTGAAGCGGGAGGATCTCTGTCAGTTTGATGCTAGCCTGTGCTACATAGTGAGTTCCAGGGCAGCCTGGGCTACAGGATGAGATCCTGATCAAAAAGAAAGAAAAAGGGAAGAGGAACTCCTTTCTTATCGAATCTGACCTTTCTTTTCTTTTCTTTTTTTCTTTTTTTTCTTTTTTAAACCAAAGTTTTATGCTTGTAACCCAGTTGGCCTGAAATTACAGTAAGCCTCCTGAGTTGGGGAGTGAGTTATCACACCTGGTTTCTTAGTTAGGGTTTTACTGCTGTGAAGAGACACCATGACCAAGGCAACTCTTAGGAAGGAAAACATTTAATTGGGACTGGCTTACAGGTTCAGAGGTTCGGTCCATTATCAGCACGGCAGTGTCCAGGCAGACATGGTGCTGGAGAAGGAGCTGAGAGTTCTACATCTTGATCTGCAGGCAGCAGCAGGAGACTGTGACACACTGGCCAGGCTTATACAACCTCAGAGGCCCACTTCCACAGTGACACACTTCCTCTAACAAGGCCATACCTCTTGCAATAGACAGACCACAGCTCCTAATAGTGCTGCTCCGTTCCCCATGGCCAAGCGTTAAAACGTGTGAATCTACAGGGGCCATACCTTCTCAAACCACCACACCTGGTACCTTCTAAAAGTGCCTTTACCTACTGAGCTGTCTCATAGACCCAGCCCAATATTTCAAAGGGAGTTTAGTATAAAATATGGCAGGAGAAAACACCACAAGCACTTATAGCCCAGAAGAGGGAAGACTGGAAGGCAGATAGCACCCATGTTTCACAGCTGGGGATAAGCTGAGTGGTTGGAACCACTAATATTGACACTTAGACTCCAAGGACCAGGAAGGTGTCGCCTAGTCCTACAGCGCCCAACATTAGGAACATTGGAGTGGAGCCGGGCAATGGTGGCGCACGCCTATAATCCTAGCACTTGGGAGGCAGAGGCAGGTGGATTTCTGAGTTCGAGGCCAGCCTGGTCTACAGAGTGAGTTCCAGGACAGCCAGGGCTACACAGAGAAACCCTGTCTCGAAAAACCAAAAAAAAAAAAAAGGAACATCGGAGTGGCCTCCACGTGTGCTCCCGTGGTCCAGCAATTGCTTGGGATCTGGGTCTGTGCAGGCTGCCACTCCCTCCCAGAGCTGTCGAGTGGACAGACCACCGCCTGTGACGTGTACAGCTGACTTTTGAGCAGTTCTCTCTGAGTGGGCCTTGTATGGGAACTTCATGCTTTTTATTTTGGCACCTGTACTAGTTTGGCACTTAACTTGTGTGTCTGTATCTGTCTGTCTGTCTAGTTAGGATAAACATCGTGACTAAAGGACGCTATGGGGAGAGGGTTTATCTCAGCTTGCAACTCCCAGGTCATGCTCTGCCACAAAGGGAAGTCTAAGCAGGAACCTCAAGGCAGGAACTGAAGCAGAGATCAGTAAGAAGGCCGCTTACTGGCTTGTTCCCCATGGCGTTCTCAACTTGCTTTCTTACAGACCCCAAACCACCTGCCCAGGCAGGGGTAGGACCACACCCAGTGATAGGCACTTGTCTTTGAGATGATTCATCCTTCCTCCCTTTCCTTCCTTCCTTCCTTCCTTTCTTTTCTTTTTCTTTTCTTTTCTTTTTTTTTTTTTTTTTTTTTGTTATTTGAGACAGAGTTTCTTGGTGTAACTTTGGCTGTCCTAGACTCATTTTGTAGACCAAGCTGGCCTCGAACTCACAGAGATCCACTTGCCTCTGCCTCCCGAGTGCTGGGATTAAAGGAAGGCTTGCGCCACCACACCAAGCTCTTCAGGTCAATCTTCTGAGGCATCTTCTCAAGTGAGATTCCCTCTTCCCAGACAAGTTAGGCTTTTTTTTTTTTTTTTTTTTTTTTTTTTTTAGGGTTTCTCTATGTAGTTCTGGCTGTCCTGGAACTCACTCTGTAGACCAGGCTGGCCTCGAACTCAGAAATTCGCCTGCCTCTGCCTCCCAAGTGCTGGGATTAAAGGCGTGTGCCACCACCGCCCGGCAGACAAGTTAGGCTTATATCAATTTAAAGAAAAAAAAAAAAAAACAGCCAGCAGTGAGCTAACGCTTGTCAGAAGAGCTGCTTATGGGTGCATTCGGTGAGGTGAGGTTAGTTACAGAAGCATGAGCACTCACTAGTTGCCACACCGCTGAGGGAAATGTCCAGTCTTCCCCCACCACGGGCTGCCTATAGACCAGCAGTTCTCAGCCTTCCTAATCCTTCAACACTGTAATACAGTTCCTCACGCTATGCTGACCCCCCCAACCATACAGTTATTTTTGTTGCTACTTCATAACTGTAATTTTGCTGCTGTCATGAGTCATAATGTAAATATTTTGGGAGATGGTGGTTTGCCAAAGAGATTATGACCCATAGGTTGAGAACAACAGGTAGAGAACCTTCTGAACCATGTCCCCACCCCCATTCCCTCCTCCAGAACTGTGTCTGCTGCCCTAAGAATCAACTTTCTGCAGTAGCAAGCCTCTTGCCGTGTTGGTTGAGTGAGTCTTTTTCTCCTTTAGTAGCTCACAAAGAACCTAGACAGGGTCTTTGATTTCCAGCCACTAACCGTGCCTGCCACACGGGAGCAGATGTCCACGGAATGCCCACTGCATGACACAATTCTTGCCCCTTCTTTCCTCGGTCAGCATTTGCCTCGTGCTTGTAGGCTGAAATGGATAGCCCCATTCTACAGATGAAGCCACCGAGGCTCCGCCCCTTTTCCAAGCTCAAAAGTGGTAGAGCACCAGTCAAATCTTAGGATGTCCCATTAAAAGCCTTTCATAGTGTTAGGTTTCAAATCTGGGACAAAAGGCTGCAGTGCCTATTTAGCATATCAAAGCAGACTCTGGCCTCTCCGTTCTCTTTCATCCCTCAGCCCCTACCTGTTACAGGGCCCTCCTGGCTGGCATACATTACCGGATACCCTGAACTCTGCAGCCTAGGGGGCTGGCCATTTGGTTTCCTGCTCTCTTTGTATCCATGGACCTCTTGCTGGTCACCTGGTTCCCTCTCTCCCCTCTCTCCCTTCCCCTCCCGCTTTTGCATCACGGGTCAGGATAGTGTCTACTCTGGGCTCTCTCTCCTGGAAGTCTCTGCCTCCCACATATCTACAATAACCTCTCTCCTCCACCGTACTTAGGAACAGGCATGTCCTTTCTTTTCTTTTTTCTTTTCACTCATATAGGAGATCTGAAAATGCTGAGTTGCTTATATACTGAACTTCCGTTTAAGCATTTGTTAAAATATTTTTATGTGTACAAGTGTTTTGCCTGCTTACGTGTGTGTGTGTGCCATACATACAATGCATATTTGTTTGATGCCCAGGGAGGTCAGAAGAGGTCATCGGGTGCCCTGGAAGTGTAGTTACACATGGTTGTGAGCCACCATGTGGATGCTGGGAACCAAACCTGGGTCCTCTGCCAGAGCAGCAAGCGACCATAAACCCTAAGCCTTCTCTCTGGCCCTAATGAGCTGCAGGGGAGAGGAAGGAAGGTACCAGGGAGGAGCTCGCTCGCTGCTTCTTGGTCAGAAAAAAGGTGACCTGACTTCCAGGGCAAAAGGTTCTCCTTTCCAAATTCAAGTAGGTCTCCCCACTGGCAGAGAGAGGGACAGAGGGAGAGAGGGAGAGAGAGGGAGAGAGGGAGAGGGGAGAGACAGAGACAGAGACAGAGAGAGATAGAGAGGGACAGATAAGGAGAGAGACAGAGAGACAGAGAACCACCTAGGCTCGGCCTCTTGTCTTTTTCAGTATGTTCTTTATAACTCTAGGAAGATACCAAGGCTCTAAAATCAGAGATGACCCAACAAAGACAAAAATTTCTCAAAAATGTGCTCTCTTCCTGGAGGAGTTTCGCTTTCCTTGTCTTTCAGTCCTTGACCAGGGAATCCAGGAAGTCTGCAGGCTGTGGTCGGCTGTAGCCCTCAGCCTGTCTGTCTTCCCTGGGACTCACCTTCCTCTGGCTCCTCCCTGGGCCTAGGAACAACAGCAAGCTTCCTTCCTTCCTGTCCCTGATTCCCGCAGCTGCCAGTCTGTAAAGCTCTGATCCACGTAGTGTGTTCATTAAATCCTAATCTTGGACTGAGATGATCTGGGTTCAAATGCTACCTCTACCTCTCCTTTTGGGTTTTTCTGTGTAGCCCTGGCTGTCCTGGAATTCTTTGTAGAGCAGACCGGCCTCGAACTCACAGAGATCTGCCTGCCTCTGCTTCCAGATCTCTAAGATTAAAGGCCTGTGTGTGCCACCACACCGGCTGCTGCCTGCACCTCTTACTGGCTGTGAGACCTAGGTAGTTTACTTCACCTCTTTGCGCTTTGGTTTTTCATCTGTAAAATGAGAATTAATTTTTAATCCCACCACTCCAGAGGCAGAGGCAAGTGGATCTTTGTGAGTTTGAGCTCACAAACTTGTCTTGTCTACAGAGCTAGTTCCAGGACAGCCAGAGCTACACAGAGAAAACCCTGTCTCAAAAGACTAAAATTAGTAAAGTGAGTAAGTAAAAAGAAATAAATAAAAATTTAAAAGAAACAATTCTAGAAAAACCCTAAAATTAAATAAATAAAAATAAACCGGGCAGTGGTGGCGCACGCCTTTAATCCCAGCACTCAGGAGGCAGAGGCAGAAGGATTTCTGAGTTCAAGACCAGCCCGGTCTAGAGAGTGAGTTCCAGGACAGCCAGGGCTACACAGAGAAACCCTGTCTCAAAAAACCAAAAAAAAAAAATAATAAAAAATAAAAAAATAAAAAAACAAAAATTTTCTAGAGGCTAAGTTTGCTGAGAGGATTTAATCTGGTCTAAAATTATTTAAATATATTAGTATCTCTTAGTCATCTTTAAAATATACATTAAAACACAATTGTGATCTATGAAAATTAAATGTTGAACTATAGTATTTACATGTACATGTCTCCATGGGTTCTGGGGATCAAATTGGGGTGCTACTTTTACAAGGCGAGCACTCACTATCTCCCTAGCCCAGCACACGCATGCTTGATCAGGCACAGGCACACACACAGTTTTTAAGATAAGGTCTCTCTCTCTACTTAGCCCTGGCTGACCTGAAGCTCACTCTGTAGACCAGGCTGGCCTCAGACTCACAACGGCCCAGCCACCTCTGCCCCCTCATTGCTGCAGCTAGAGACATGCACCACTGTAGGCAGCCCAAGATTTATTTTAATTTGTGTGTGTGAACACTCATTCACACATGTACACTCTCACATGCATTCAGATATCACGTAAAGAGCCCAGAAGAGGGTGATGGATTCCCGGGAATTGGAGGTTTAGAGGGTTGCTAGCCTCCACGTGGGTGCTGGGAACTGGACTCTGATCCTCTTCGAGAACAGTGAACGTTCTTAGCCACTGAGTCGTTTCTCTCTTCAGCCCCTTTTCTGTTTCTCTCTCCTCTCTGTCCTTCAAGTCTTACTCTGAGGTCGAGGCTGGACCATGGGGTAATCCTTTTGCCTCGTCCTCCTGTGTGTACCACCACACCCAGATCCTCTTCTCTGTCCTTTTGGAGGCAGGGTCTCCTGTTTCTCAGGCTAGCCTTGAACTCCCACACAGCCGGGGACGACCTTGAACTGCTGATCTGTCTGACTTCATCTCCCAAAGCCTGGGGTTGTGGTCATGAGTCACTATGTTTGGCTTGCTTTTCCTTTCATCTGTCCTAGCCCAACCCCGGGGATTTTGTGAATTCTCAATTATTCACGCTGTGGAGAGCTAAGTGGGCAACTGCAAATGAGAGAATACATTAATAAATTAGGAAACGCCAGTTGCCCTCTGATAATAAGATTATTGTTATGGGTGAAGAGGCTTGACCCAATAGATTTTTGATTTGAGAATAATTATATCCAGCCTAGGAGGGGGCTGGCCCTTTGGGAATTCCCAATATGAAATGGCACTAGAAAGCACTGAAAAGCAGTTTGCTGGTGCAGTAAATTGCAGGCTTGTTTTGTTGTTGTTTGTTTTAGCTTTTTTGCAGGGTGGGGGATTCAAGACAGGGTTTTTCTTCATAACCTTGGCTGTCCTAGAACTAGCTTGCTTTTCTTTCTTTCTTTCTTTCTTTCTTTCTTTCTTTCTTTCTTTCTTTCTTTCTTT
>NW_021627753.1:0-17037 GCF_004785775.1 Grammomys surdaster | reverse complement strand
TAGCTCTCAATGGCAGGCATCCAGAGGACCCCAGAACCAGCCCCCCCCAAAAGCCCTGCTGAACTAAAGAGGAGCTCCATGGGGCCTAGTCCAGAACCCCACCTCACCTTCCCCAGGTCACCGAAGGTGCCTCCCCCAACCCCAGTCAGGACCTCATCTATCCCAGTTCAGGAAGTACCAGGAGCTTCTCCAGAGGAGGAGGAAGCCATCCAGAAGACCTCCGCCCACCTCCCACCGCCTCCCAGCTTCAGTGTCCGCCCTGCGTCTCAGGTTTACCCGGACAGGGCTCTAGAGCCAGAGCAGCCCAGAGAGCCCAGCCCTGAGACACCAGGCAGCCCAATGTCTGAACCCCAGACAAAAGGTCAAGCTGGAGCTCCGCCCCCAGCTCCTCCCTTGCCTCCGCCGGCTCCCCCACTCCCTCTGCCAGCATCCTCTCTGCCCCCAGCTGCTCCTCCTTTGCCCCCTACTGAGCATGCAGCCCCTCCACCTTCTGGATTTATGAAGACCTCCAAATCCAGCTCACCTGCTCTCAACCACAGACCCAACCCCCCCAGTGTGGAGGACACAGCCTCGGCAGAACCTGTTGACTGGAGGGACCCCCGGCAGATGGAAAAGCTTCGAAGTGAGCTGGCAGCCTATCTCTGTGGGTCCAGGAAAGAGGATCGGTCACTCAGCCACAGGCCGGTCCCTACGGTGGCCTTGAAGGACAAGGAGAACAAGAAGAGTAGCAGCCTATCAGAGGAGGAAGCTCCTCCAAGCCTGCCTGAGAAGATACACCCCTGTGCGCCTGAGAAGAGCCCCTCCAGTAGTAGCTTGTCAGAGAGAGAAGCCACCAAGAGCCCGGCCCTACCTCCTGTGGACTACATGCCCCAGGATACTCCAGCCCCCAGTGTCAGGCAGATCCGGAATAAGCTAGAGGCTCGGTTTGCCTCCTCCGCTGAGAAAGAAGCCAAGCCCAGCATAGCATCTCTGCCCCCCAAACCCCGGCTGGAAGGGGCAAGAACCTTTGAAAACGGGACTGATAGTGGCAGATTCCATAAGCCTGCCACCAAGAATCCACCCCAGCCGTCTACCACCTCTCTGCCTGCCCCAACACTCCAGTCCAAGGTTGTACCTGGTCCAGCAACACCACCCAAAGTCACACCTGGGCCAGCCACACCACTCAAGCCTACACCTGGGCAGGCCACACTGCCTAAGGCCTCACCTGGGCTAACCTTACCACTCAAGCCTATACCTGGGCAGGTCACATCACCCAAGAACACACCTGGCCAGGTCACATCACCCAAGAACACACCTGGGCAGGCCACATCATCCAAGAACACACCTGGGCAGGCCACACCACCCAAGAACACACCTGGGCAGGCCACACCACCCAAAGATGCACATGGGCAGGCCACATTACTCAAGGAAGCACCCGGGCTGTCCACCCCATCCTCTCAGCTGATGGCAGAGAAGGACCTTGTCTCCGTGAGGCAGAGAGAGAAGCCAGACTCTCAAGAAGACACAGTGGCTACCCAACTGTCCACAAATGGCGCCCTCTCTCCTCCAGCTATCCCACCAAAGTTGTCTACCGGTGGAGAAGAGGCACCATTTCTCTATAGACCCCATCGCAGCCAGAATAGCCACAGCCGAGGGGTTGCTGTAGTGACTCCCACTCGGAACAGAGGGGAGGCTACAGACTCAGGGGACCTACTGGACGAAAAGGAGCTCCAAAACCATCCAGCCAAACCTCTCACCCCGGTCCAGTCACCCGACCAACTCCTCAGACACCCGGTGACTGGGGAAGTGGTAGAGCGGGGTTCCCCAATGGCCCTGCTCCTCGCAGCCAGACAGAGGGCACAGAAGTCTAGGGCTGGAGGGACTGCTATTGGACGGTCCTCTTTGCCAGGGAGTCTCCGTGATCATAGCAACCAATCAGAGGCCAGCTCTGACAGCATCTTTTACAGAGGTAGCCGGCCTAACTCCTTCATTGTGGTCCCTAAGGTGCCCAGTGAGACAGAGGACTCCCAGCTGACCGCAGCAGGGCCCACTGGGCCCAGTCGGTGGAAGCCCCAGCAGGGACGAGACACACAAGGCTCAGAGCCAGCCTACAGGCATGGGTGGACCAAGGCCGAATCCCCAGCCCCTGTGGCCCGGGAAAGACCAGCTCCCTCAAGCTTACCCCAGGGCCGCACCCTCCCCAAGTCCTTCTCTTCTCCGCCCTCTCCTTCCTACAAGAGGGAAGAGGAGGAGGAGGAGGAGGAGGAGGAGTTCAGCTTTGATATCATTCCTCCACCGCCAGAGTTCAGCAATGACCCCGAGCCTCCGGCCCCTGGGCCGCAGCATCAGGGCCGTCGCGGGTCCCCACCCAGGAACAACTTCTCTGACTTGGGGCAGTCTCGGAGTCCCAATCCGGCTCCTGGCTTCTCGCGCTTCCCGGGGACTCAGTACTCAGAGCTCGGGGGCCTGGATCGCTTCTCGGGCAGCGGACGATCGCTCATCAAGAAACGCCTGTACGTCGGGGAGTCCCATCGCAACTCCGGGACGCCCCGTGGCTCTACTGGCCGCAGCTTGAGCTCCCCTAACTGCTTCGGACCGCAGCCGGGAGGACCTGAGATGCGACGGGTCAACTCTGGGGGCCGAGCGGCCCCCGGTGGCCTGCACGCACGGAGGCTGTCGCTGGAGGGCGCCCGGGGTGCGGCCGAGGTCAAGTACAAGGCGCCCGGCGGAGGAGGTGGTAGTGGCAGCAAAACTGGCGACTACGGCTTTGTCCCTGCCAAAGGCAGCAGGTGAGCTGGGTTCTCTTAAGATGGAAGGATCTCTGGGCGTGCGTGAACAGAGTTAATGCCAAGGCCATGGGCCATCGCCTTCGACTTACTAAGAGAAGAAGGCCCAGATACCTGGAGAGGGTGCTGTTGGCTAGTACCTTCCTTCCCAGCACCTTCACCCACCTCATCCTCTGGAGTTTTAGGGCTTCAAATCAGTGTAGACGAAAGGGAGACCTAGCGGTCCCGGGTGGAAAGACAGATCCAGACCCAGGCTGAGAGCAAAGGAATTTGAGTGAGCAGAGGGTACCAAAAGGGGGTTCTGGGGTTCCACTCTGGAGGTCAGAAATCCAGCACGTCACATTTTAAATTGTTCTTCTCTGGGGAGGGCGGTGGAGTGAGGACCAACCAGCTGCCTGTGAACCTTCACCTCTCTGCTCTCTACTCCTTCCAGGTCTCCTCACGGCAACACCCACTATGGAAGCCCCATCAATACGTTCACGGTGAGGCCTGGGACCCGCCATCCCATCTCCTATGCCTACCCTGGGACCCATCGGAAAGCTGCTTCCTGAGCCACGTGGTTCATTCGGCTGACTTCTAGGGGTTGAATCGGGGCAGTTGTTTTGCGGGGGGGTGGGAAGTCGCACAAGATATTATAGGTTCCAGCTCAGACACCACTGAGAGCCTTTGTTCTGGAAGACAGACAGACAGAAACATCTGTCTCTGAATGCACCAAGAGACAGCTTGGCTAGGGACTGTTGGCAGATGGGGGGTGGGAGGAGGGAGACAAAGAGGAGCTTTCTGGGCCCTGTTTCTGCTATCTGGCACTGTCTGCATTAGCAAGGTTTATTGAAACCCACAGGGTTTGCCTGTCAGAACCTCTTAAAGGATGGTGGAGGTTGTCTTTAACCTCTGCCTGTTACACTGAACAGGTAATGGCTGGCTTTCCTAGCCACTTGGAGATGATTCAAGACCATTTGCACAACACAGGGCTCTGCATCAGAAGCCTTATGTACCAGCCAGGGCCAAGCAGGGTCATTGCTCCTTAGCGCTTACTCACAAGGAGGCCATGAGAAGTTTGGGGTGGGAGATGGAGGATGAAGGCTTGCTTTTCCATTCAGGCCCATGAAGTCCTGGTTCAAGGGGTTGAGCCCAAGGAGCTACAAGGTCTTGGAAGTACGGAGAACATTGGAGATAGGTCTTGTAAGGTCAAGGCAGTTTGCTAGGGCCAGTTCAGAGCAGGGGAGACTTGTCAATCGGGTGACCATTTGTCCTCTGCCTGGGTGGTCCAGGGTTATACCAGTGAACTGGAATATATGTGTAATATATTCTAATCTGTGTCTGTGTGTTATGTCAAATATAACAGGAACAATAGTTCTTCGGGTGGGGAGTGGCTGGACCTGGGACCAGATCAGGGCAGATGAGAAAGGAAGGGCAGAGTGGCTTGCCTCAGATGAGCAGGGGTAGACAAGAGGAAGAAGCCCTCTCTGGGGCTTCGTGACCTGTGGTGCCAGCTGCAGTACCAGGCGGCTGGGACAGTGGGTGAACCATTTCAGGTAAAGACCGTGCAGAGATGGCTGGCACCCAGGTGGCTCGGCCGGCTGACAGCTTCGCTGTGCTCACAAAGCCAAGCCCATCCACACAACACTGGTCTATAATGTGTTTTCCCTCAGTAGAGTTTTAGAAGAGTTTACTAATTCATCTGCTGCTTCAAGAAGAGTAGGCTGTGGTCTCCCCGCAGTGGCGTGCTCTGGGGTGGGTGGAGAAGCACTTGGTCTCACCTGACGTGGGAAATAAATGGCTAGTTTGGACTGGCCTCTGCTCTGCAGCTGTAGATTGGTGACTTAAGTCTACCCAGGCATCACGGGATAGTAGGAGCGCTCAGCTGGACAGTGCCAAGCACAGGGGACCCGGCCCAGAGGTGAAGTCACATGGTAAAGCAACTGTCCTTAAGCAAGTCTCTCTGATTGCCTGAACCTTAGATTCTTCTCCTGGATAGTAACTGTACCTCATCAGTGTTGAGGAATGGAGACAGCCCTGTGTTCCTTCTGGGCAACCCTGACAATTCGGTTTGTGTCCTGGGCCAGGCCATAGTCTAAAGCCCGGCAAGGTACAGACCTATAATCCCAGCACTGAGAAGGTACAGACAGGAGCATAGAGTCTAAGGCCATCCTTGGCTACAGGAGACCCCCCCCCCAAACTGAAACAAACAAATAGCACAGGAATTGGGAACAGAAGTAAAAATAATCACAGTTTAAAAGAGGCAAGATGTTAGAATAGGAAAAGAGAATACAGCAGCTGGGGGCTAGCACAGCTGGTAAGGTGCTTGCCTACAAGCATAAAGACTTGATCTCAGCCCCAGGGTAGAGGGATGTCTCCCCCATGAAGCGCTTGCTTTATAAACACAATCCCCAGAGCCTACATTAAAACACTATGCTTGGTGCCTGCTTGTAATCCTGGCACCAAGACGGGGGATCTGGCCACATGCCCTCGCCCTAGTTTTTAAGACCCAGGCCAATGAGGGAACCTGTGTCAAGGCAGATGACCTTCCTGGGGGTTATGCCTGAGGCTGCCCTCCAGATTTCACACACACCTGCCGATACAAAGGGGCGCACACAAGCCACGCATGGTGTTGCGCGTCTTTAATCCCAGCACTAGGAGGAAGAAGAGGCAGGTGATCTCTGTGAGTTCAAGGCTAGCCTGATCTACATGGCAAACTCCAGAACACAGAAATGTTTATTATTATTATTATTATTATTATTATTATTATTATTTTAAATGCTGGTGAGATGACCCAGGGTAAAGCAAGCTTGCTGGTCTGGCAGCCTGAGTTCAGAACCCAGGGATCTGCATGGTAGGAGGTGAGAACTGACTCCAGCAAGTTGTCCTCTGACTTCTACATGGTTTTCTCTGCTCACATGCACAAAATATTAAAATACAAAAGGCTGGTTGTGGTCGTGCAGGTCCACACCTTTGATCCCAGCACCTGGGAGGCAGAGGCAGGAAACTCTCTGAGTTCAAGGCCAGCCTGGGCTACATAGTGAGAGTATCTCAATAATTAACAATAATAGCAATAACAATAACAGGACTGAGGATGTGGTTTAGTGGTAGAGTGCAGTAGTTTCCATCTCTAGCAAGCTAGGAAACTGAAACAGGAGGATCACTATGAGTTCAAGGCCAGTCTGGGATACATAGAGAAACCCTGTATCCTATAAAAATGCAGTAGGGCTGGAACCCCATGTGGTGTTGCTAGGGCGTATAAAACACTGGCCTCCATCCAAACTGTGATCCTCTTACATTATGGCGGGCTCGCCATAGTTCCCGTAAAACCATGTCTTTCCCAAACCCCTGACCTGTTGGGGCACGCTCTGCAGAGCTGTTTCTGACCACCACACCTCCTCCGCCTTAGTTTTCTTCAGAAGGGGAAACTGAATCCATCCGAGAGGTCATCTCAAGATGTGTTGGGGAAACAGATACATTTTCTTCTTGGAGATTTTTTTTTGGGGGGGGGAGTCTTGGGGTGATGCAGCCAGCAGGCAAGGTTTCCAGCCTCTCCATCCTTCAGGGTCTGTTCCCTGTCTCTCATGGTCCTTCCATATCTGGCCTCTTTCCCCTCTGTTTTGCCTCTGAACTTCTCTCTTCATTTAGACCTGGAGGTGTAACAGGGAGTCATGGAGGTTAACCCAGGATAAAAACCCCATGTTTGCTGCTTTTTTTTTTTTTTTTTTTTTTCTGGGCAAGGTCTCATGTAGCCCAGACTGGCTACAGATTCCTATGTAGCAAGAATGGCAGGGCTGGAGAGATGGCTCAGTGGTTAAGGGCACTGGCTCTTCCAGAGATTCTGAGTTCAATTCTCAGCAACCACATGGTGGCTCACAACCATCTGCAATGGGATCAGATGCCCTCTTCTGGTGTGTCTGAAGAGAGATACAGTATACTCATACACATAAAATTTAAAAAAAAAAAAAAAAAAAAGCTGGGCGGTGGTGGCACACACCTTTAGTCCCAGTACTTGGGAGGCAGAGGCAGGTGGATTTCTGAGTTCGAGGCCAGCCTGGTTTACAGAGTGAGTTCCAGGACAGGCAGGGCTACACAGAGAAACCCTGTCTCGAAAAACCAAAAAGAAAAAAAAAAAAAAAAAGAATGGCCTTGGACTCTTAAATCCTCTTTCTCTCCACCTTCAAGAGTGCTGGATACCATCAGGCCTGACTCTGAAGTTATGTTTATTACTTTTAATTCTGTAGTACTGAGGGTTGAACTCAGGGCCTCCGACATGCTAGGTATGCGCTCTACCATTGAGCCATACCACCTGCTGCCCCTGCTAACGAGCCGTGTGCTTACATTTTCACTAGCTGGTCTGACAATGACGGGTCTGGACTTCAGCTGTGTGAGTCTGACCCTTTGTGGTGTCCTTGCCTGAGTTCTTGAGAGCTTCCCATCACACAGATAACCATTTCTACACGTTATCCTGGCCCTCCACCCATCCACCGTTCATGGACTTCAGGTTGAAAACTCCCGACGTTGCAGCCGTAACTACCAACACTTACATAACCCTGACTGTTGGGAAGGTTCGCTCAGTCTCTGGTTGCTTAGACAGTCGTCTAACATTTACTGGGGTGTTAAGACTCCTGTTTGCATTGCAGTGATGAGGAAATCAAGCCTCCAACGCAGGAATCAGTTGCTCCAAATAGCCGAGCTGACTCACCCTGGCTCTCCTGTGTGCTCACAGCTGCCTGTCTTCGAGCTGTGACCATTCCCTCTGGCTCGGCCTTTCCCGAGGGCTCTGACTAACCCACATACTTTCCATTCACCCAGCACAGTGGGATGGGGAGAACAGGGGAAAGCCTTGAACTCCCAGTCCTCCTGCTTCAACCTCCCAGTGCTGGATGCCAAATGCCACATCTGTGTTATTGATTTATAGATTGTTTTTATTTTTGTGGTACTGGGTATTAAACCCAGTGGGACAGTTAATTTTGGAGCCAAGGGGGTGAGGGCCGAGCTGCCAAGCAAGCCTGTCCTGACCTGCCAACCCTCTGAAACTATGGCCCCTTTCATCTCTACAGCTCAAGGGTGGGGCCGGCTTCTCAGCATTAGTCAGCTGACCTGGATGCATTGAGACGCCACGGCCTGTACCTCCTTCCAAAGGCCCTGGGCTGCCAGGCGCTGTGGAATTGCTTTGGAATGTCTTTAGTTACCTTTTATCCAGGAAGGTGAGAGATGGCCCTGTAGGATGGGGACTCATGATAGTATTGGGACTGGAGCTGTGCTGGGACAGGAGGGCCACCATTTGCATGCTTGTCACATTCAAACACTTGACAAAGGTATGTGCCCTTTGTCATAAGTGACCTGACATAAGTGCTGGGCTGTTGTGCTTTGGTGACATCTCATGGGCATTTACTGCTGCTCTTGACGTTCACTGTCACCCGATTCCAGGGTAGAGGGAAGGAGAGTGCACCCGCTGTGCGTTTGCACTGCTGTCCTAGAAGCAGCCTGCGAGCACTCCTGAATCAGCCAGCAGGTGGCGCTATGCTCACCGATGTCTGTACTTTGCCGGGCACCAATGAGGTTCTGAATTCAGATTTAGATCCAAGGGTTGTTGGTTGACCTGGCCTCTCGTGGGTATGGGATACACTGGAGTTCTTGTGAAGATAAGCTCCTGAGGCTTATTTCTAACCGGTTCCCAGGTATGGCAGGAACACACCCGAGACCTGTGTGCTCAGCCCTCTCAGCAGACAATCTCATTCGGCTCCCTGTGAAGAAACTACAGTCCCTACAGTGCAAGTGTCTCAGGCCACACAGCTGGAGGGAGGCGGGAACCACCTCTGATCTGCTCTCTGCCTCTAAGGCAGTGTGGTGTGTGTAGGTGTGCCTGCACCTGTCCAGATTCTTGTTCCAAGAAAGACAGACGAGGGTACAGGAAGGTGGCTTGTGAACAGTCAGAAACTCAGCCAGTCAGACTGAGAGTAAGTCCCTGGTATTATCCACAGCGTTCAGAGGCATTTTCTTTTCTTTTTTTTTTGTTTTTTTGTTTGTTTGTTTGTTTTTGATTTTTCGAGAGAGGGTCTCTCTGTGTAGCCCTGGTTGTCCTGGAACTCACTCTGTAGACCAGGCTGGCCTCGAACTCAGAAATCCACCTGCCTCTGCCTCCCAAGTACTGGGATTAAAGGCGTGTGCCACCACCGCCCGGCCAGAGGCATTTTCAATCCCATAGGCATCAGCTCACAAGGTGGGCTCTGTGGACCATCACCACGTCCACGCACCAAAGACACACCTTGTGGTACTAGGAACAGACACTGGGGCCATTCTTGCTTGGTGCAGGCAAGTGCTCTACTGCTGAACTCCACTCCTAGCCTGAAGCCCTCATACCTCCAGAGGCCAGAAGTGCCCCTGCTGACCTCATTGGAGTCTCTCCCTTAGGAGAGTAGTCCCACCCAAGGACACGCCCCTCACTGTTGAGCAGTCCTTTTCCTCAGTCCTGGAGGATCATGGCGGGTGCCTCAGGACCCCATTCATTGAAAGCATAGGCAGCCCTTCTCTGGCCCCCTTTCACCTCCCCTTCCCTGTATAGCCCTAGGGCACTTCCACAGGGCTCTCATAGCAACTGGCTCAGAACCAGGGACGATTACAACCGCTTTCCCTCCCCCACATCCTTTCCTGAAAAAGTAAATAAGTAAAAAAAAAAAAAAGAAAGAAACCGTACTGAGCTAGCTAGCATGGGTAAAACCGGGATTCCTGTGTAAGTAGTCAAGCTTTGGGCTTTGAAGGCTTCGAAATCCTATCCTGGAACATTCAGAGAATTTAAACCGTTCTGGGCAAGGAAGACACGGTCCAGTCTGGAGGAGCTCTCTGCTGCTTGGACTTCGTTTCCAGCAGTTTCTCGTTGGCACCGGACACGCAGCCCTGGGGTTAGCCTTAAGTTCAGTGCCCCTTGCCTTGGGGTTGACTTTGGTTCCCAGCAGGGCAGTGGCAATGTCCGGAGACATGGTTTTGCTGACACTTGGAGGAGCAGCCTACCAGCCTTCACTAGGCAGAGGCCAGGGATGCTCATAAGTGGCTCAAGATGCACGGGGCCACTCCCCGAAGCTGAGCCCCAAATGCCAGCAGCACTGAGGAGGAGAAACCCTACACTTTAGACTGGAGAAATGGCTCAGTGGGTAAAGGTGCTTGCCACCAGACCTGCTAGCCCAGGCTAACCTAGAATGACAGTAGCTGAGGATGACCCTGTATTTCTGCCTCCACCTTCCAAGCTCTGGATTAGACACACGATGGCACACCTGGTTTATGCACTGCTGGAGAGTGAACCCTGGCCCCTGTTCATGCTAAGGAAGAAGTCTACTAACCAGATTTTACCTTCAGCCCACTTTCTTTTTGAAAAGACTTATTTTATGTGTGTGTTTTATCTGTATGTATGTGTACTGTGTGCATGCAGTGCCTGAGCTGACCAGAAGAAGGCGTCTGGTCTCCTGGACCGTGAATTCAGGGTGGGTTTGAGCCAGCATGTGGATGCTGGGAACCATACAGCCCAGGCAAACTGTTTAAAGACAGGGTGTTACTAAACTCACAGGGATCCACCAGCTTCCACCTCCCTCATGCTGGGGCTAAAGGTGTGCATTCATAGCCCTGGTGGGTCTTGCACTTCAGACAATTTTCCTCCCTTAGCTTCCAGAGTGCTGGGATTATAGGAGTGTGTCATCACACTTGTCTTCCCCAGCAAAGCTTCTCCCAGGTTAATGAAGCATGGCCGGAGGTGTCTGGGGGACCCTAGCACACCCACGTCTAGTCAGGTAAAACATCATACATGTCGCATGGATGCTGACATCACACACGTCAGTGGTCCCTGTTGCCACGATGCACATATGTCTGGGGGAGCGAGTTGGGGACAGGAAAGGCTGGGTCACCACACTGAGATAAACGTAAAGAGCCTGAGCATAGCTCATGGTCGCAGTGGAGAATCTCACCCTGCCAGCCCTTCAAGTAAGCGAGCTGGTTTCCCTCCTTGGACCCCCACAAGGTTAAGCCTGGAGAATAGAGTAGCTCCCATCCCCACCCCGATGACTCCCACAGCTCTGCCCTGAACACCAGCTGGCATTTATTTCTCCATGGCCATCTGACGTCATCTCACGGCAATGCCCAGCTGAACTGAGTCCCACCTACCTAAACCTGCTCCTGCCTCGGGGCCTTTAGCCCAAAAGTTATTTTCCCAGTTATTTGGTCTAGATTCTAATGTCACCCTCCTGGAGCAGGCAAGCCTTCCCTTCCACCCCGTTAAAAAACCATTTACCTTGTTCCCACATGCTTATTCTCAGTACTGCCGTTTATGACTTTTCCCTTAGCAGTTCCCACGATCTGACACACACTGCATTTATTTATTTATTCCAAGCTTATTCCTGACTTCCATACCTAATACCTAATTATTCACGGCCAATCTCCTCTGGCTTGGTCTTGTGTGTTGCTTTGCTTTAACAGAGGTTTGACTCAGACTCTTGTTACATAACTCTAGCTGGTTGATACTGTGTATCCCAGGTTGGTCTCAAACTTGGCAGTTTGAAAAATCCTCCTGCCTCTGCTTCTTGGGTGTGGGAATTAAAGGTGTGCACCCTCGAGCTTGACTCTATTTTTTTTTCTTTCTTTCATTAGGTTTTTTTTGGGGGTGGGAGGAGTCTTGCTATAGTTCAGGCAACTGAGGCAATCCTCCTGCCTCTGACTCTGGAATGTTATGGGTATATATAACCACCACAGGCTCTGGACTCTTTTAAAAAAGAATTTTAAAAAATTTACATGTGTGCATATGTGTGTGTGCGTGTGTCCGTGTCTGTGCGTGTAATCTCTCTCACATGTGTGCAGATGCTCAGAGAGGCCATAAGAGGGCACTGAATCCCCTGGAACTGGAGTTGTGAACATTGGTTGTAATTTGGGTGCTGGGAAGCAAACACTGGTCCTCTGTGAGAGCAGGAAATTCTCTTAACTGCTGAGCCATCTCTCCAGCTCCCTCTCTGCTTTTTAATTTCATATATTTTGTGACTTACTGTTTTTGTTGTAAAATGCCTTTAAATCCAGGTGGTGGGGCTGGAGAGATGGCTCAGTGGTTAAGAGCACTGACTGCTCTTCCAAAGGTCCTGAGTTCAAATCCCAGCAACCACATGGTGGCTCACAACCATCCGTAATGAGATTGGATGCCCTCTTCTGGTGTGTCTGAAGACAGCTACAGTGTAGTCATAAATAAAAAAAAAAAATAAATAAATCTTAAAAATCCAGGTGGTGGTGGAGCACCTTTAGTCCCAGCACCTGGGAGGCAGAGGCAGGCGGATCTCTGTGAGTTTGAGGCCAGCCTGGTCTACAGAGTGAATTCCAGGACAGCCAGGGTTGTTACACAGAGAAACCCTGTCTCAACCCTGACCAAATAAAGTGCTTTTAAGTTATTACCTAATACAAGGTATGAAAATATTTATTATTGTTGAATAACAACTGGCCTGTTTACGAGAGTTATGTTTCTAATGCCTGTCAGGACTCCCAGCAGCAAACTGGAACAAACAGCCATGTGACACTCGTACTCAGGTGTGCACACAGACCACCATATATACACACATGTGTATACACACATACATAAGCACATGTACATACACCACCATATACACATGTGCTCACACATGTTCATACACATATACACACACATGTACAGATGTGTGCACACACACACACACACACACCACCATACATACTGAGATTTTACTTTCCCTGGACATTCTGCTTCCTACTTCCTGGTTCATTTACACAAACTCAACTAGAAAACTTGGCCACCAAGTGTTCCCTAGTCACTGGGCACGGTGTCTGTCACCCACCTGTGTGTGACCCAGTGCTTGGGAGCAGGAGGCAGGAGGACAAGAAGTTCAAGGCTAGCTTTGGCTGTACTTGTTTGGAGATAGTGTCTCATTATCCCAGGCTTGTCTCAAACTTGAAACACCGCCGAGGCTGATCTTCCATTCAGCCTCTGCCTCCTAGGAATTGAGTTTTCAGACATTGGTCACCATTCCTGACCCCAAGGCTATCTAGTATGTTCAAGGCCAACCTGGGATACATGAGACCTTGTCTTGCATAAATGAAAGAAAGAAAGAAAGAAAGAAAGAAAGAAAGAAAGAAAGAAAGAGAGAGAGAGAGAGAGAGAGAGAGAGAGAGGGAGGAAAGGAGGACGGGAGGGAGGGAGGAGGGAAGGAAGGGAGGGAGGGAGGGAGGGAGGGAGGAAGGAAGGAAGGGAGGGAGGGAGGGAGGGAGGAAGGAAGGAAAGCTGCCCCTAAGTTAACCCCATGAACGTGATGCTGGACAGAAGTGAATGCCTAGTTCCATTCTTACCAAATTCAAACTCCTTCTAAGAATACCTACCATCAGCAGAGTGATGATCAACCCCACAACCCCACAAGGGGCTGCCGAGACCACTTGGAGGTTAAGAGTATTAGCTGCTCTTGCAATGTATCCCGCACCCATGTTACAACCATCCAGCTCCAGGGGATCTGACACCCTCTTCTGGATTCCGTGGGCTCTATGCATACAGAGCACAGATATATATAAACAGGAGAGATACCCAAACATAAAGTAAGAATAAAAAACTATTTTTAAAATTAAAATAAGCCAGGCAGTTGTGGCCCAAACCTTTAATTCTGGCACTCAGGAGGCAGAGGCAGGTGGATCTCTGAGTTTGAGGCCAGCCTGATCTATAGAGCAAGTTCCAGGACAGCCAGGGGTACACAGAGAAACCCTGTCTCAAAAAAGAAACGAGAGACATACAAATACAAATAAAATAAGTGAATCTGCCTAGGGAATGGCAGTGAAAGGAACACCACTTTACCACTTTGCTTGATTCTTTAGCCATCAGGGAAGAGACAGCTGCTGGCTCTGGAGAGAGGGTGGGCGTAGACTGCTGGAGCAGAGGGAAGCTCACCCCGTGGGAAGGCTGAGTTTCTGAAGAGGCTAGCTTCACGCTGTGCACACCAGGGTAATTCCTGGGCAGAATGACTGGCAGCTGCCAGGCATTCCAGGGAAGGTGAGAACACACTCAGAGGACATCCTGGTTCACTCCTCAGGAGGCTGTCCACTAGGGATGTTATCTCAAACATCGTTCTGTGGGAACGCTCCCTCATTAGCCCATTAAGCACAATACGGAACGCTTCTGAAAACTGCTTTTCACTTATCAGATTGGCAGGAGATTAAAACACGTGGTGTTGGCTGCAGTGTGGGAAACCGGGTTTTTGGTTTTTGATGTTTTTTTTTTCCATCCTGGAAGGAGGCTAATGGGCCACAACCCTAGTGAGGGCATTTGGCAGTAGCCGATGTCTCAAGCCGTCCGGTTGCTGGGATAAAGCTCCACCCATGGAGACTCACGAACATGAGAAGCTTTTAAAAAACAAACAAGCAAACAAACAAACAAACAAACACAGGTCCTGAGGTTTTGAAGCCTAAAAATTAGCACTGAGACTAGAGTGTTCCATTAAGAGTGTTCGCTGCTCAGGATGGGAGTTCAAACCCCAGAACCTGAGATCAAGCAGCTCATGATACCTACGACTCCTGCTACACACACACACACACACACACACACACACATACATACACACATACACACACACAACACACTTGAGTGTGCACATGTGCTCGCACGTGCGTGCACAGTGATGATGTTGGCTCCAGATAGGTTAGTACAATGACATCATGCCGTCATAGCACTGTTTGCTGATAAGAGCTCAAGTTCTGTAAACAGCAGGCAATCCGTGAAGGTAAGGTATGTGTGAGGATGCCCTGCACCCACACAAGCCAACAGGGACACTGCTTAGGTACCAGGAATGACCCCCAAGAAATAGTAAGGGGTGTGTGTGTGTGTCAGGGGGTGGGGGGTGGGAGTATACGATAAGCTAGGCCTGTTGGCATAACCCCTGTAATCCCAACATTTGGGAGACTGAGACAGGAGGATTTCTGTGAGCTGGAGGCCAGCCTGGACCACACAGTGAACTGAGCAGTACCTTGCCGACTATGCTCAGTTTCGGGTCAGGTCAATGAGGAGAGATAAACGAAGTGTGGGCATCTGTTGTGGTCTCCTCTCCGAAGGCCGGGGCAGGATGCTTTCACTTTGAGGTCAGCCTAGGCTATATAGTGAGGGCAACACAGGTGACACAGTGAGACTTTGCCTCAACCCACCCAGCCACACCAAAAAGGAGGAGGAGGACAGGGAAATACTAGACACATTTTGGGGACGCTTAGGTCGAGGGTATGAGACATATTTAATCGGTTAGGGTGACGGGCAGGAATGCCAGCGGACATGCTCAGCCTGCACCATGAAGGGAGGGACATTAATCAATACAGAAGTGTGCCCTCAAAGGCCGGGGCCCCCCCCCGCCCAGCAACTGACAGCATGGTGACCGCATGTAAGCTACTGAGCTTCAGAGCCCGTTTCCTCTTGTACTAAGAAATGAAGTGCCACATGTGTGACCCAGGAGAATTGTACTTCACTCCCGGGCTGAGAGCGAGGAGTGAGATTTGGTCTGGTTACATGCTTACCGCAGTGCCCCACATCCTGGGGGCCGGAAGATGGCTGCTTAGAGGGTAAAGGCTGTGAGAACTGACAGCCTGAGTCCGATCCCTGGGACCCACATGATGGAAGGGAGACAAATGATTCTGGAAAGCTGACCTCTGACCCCCTTATTCACAGCAGCATACACACTTATTAATTTATACAAATGTATTTATATAAATGAATGTAATAAAAATACGTTTAAAAAGGCAACAGGAAGCTGAGTGCAGTGCTGTACGTGTTTAACCCCAGCACCTGGGAGGCAAGGGCAGGTGGGTCTCTGTGAGTTCAAACCCAGCCTGGTCTACAGAGTGAGTTCCAGGACAGCCAGGGCTAAAGAGAGAGAACCTATTTCAATAAACAAACAAACAAACAAGGCAACAGAAATAAAGTAAAACAACGGACATCATGGGCCGGGTGCAGGCCTACATCTGTAATCCCTGCACTTAGGAGGTACACAGGAGAGTTCTCAGTTCAAAGCCATCATCCATACAAATCTCAGAACAGCAAAATCAAAGACAAGACAAAAACTAAGTGTATCATGGTTTCAAAATGCAAACTCCATGGTGAGGCCAGAAAGCTCTTGGGTCTGTTTGCAGCCACACCGCCACAGCCACACTTAGTCTGAGACACTCACGGTATTCGGTGTCCTCTCCTTTCTACCTAGTCCTTCCCTCCCTTCCTCCCTCCCTCCCTTTCTTCCTTCCTTCTTCCCTCCTTCCTTCCTTTGACTTGGTCAACTTGAATGTCCAACTCAATCGTCACCAGCCCCAGCCCAGAAAGAGGCTGTGCACCCTCCTCTGAGATGCCAGGTACTATAGCACGTGACTGCAGATGTCACCACACACCTCACAGATGAGCCCACACTTGTTTGTGGCAATCTTGCACAGGGAGCACTTGACTGACACTAGGATGAGGCCATGGTAAGACACTGTTTCCTACCATCAGACCAGTAGACTTTCACAGGTCTCAGGCCACTGACATGGTGAGGAGGCAGGCACTCACTCCGTGGGAATGTGAACTGGCAGATTCAGAACTGGTTGACGTGTTTAGCAGGCATATGCAGCAAAGCAACACATGCAGAGAGATTCACTGAATGGACACACAAAAGAGCTGGGGCGGGGGTGCACTTGTTGCTCTTACAGAGGGGCCAGGTTCAGTTCCCAGCACCCTCGTGGTGGTTCACGACCATCTGTAACTCCAGTTCTAGGGGACCTGATGCCCCCTCCTGACCTCTGTGGGTACTTTGCACAGGCGGTGCACATATGTACATACAAGCAAAGCACTCATACATAAAGTAAAACAGATGGATCCTCAAAATGGAAAAAGAACACGCACCGCTTGCTCTTCCAGAAGATACACGCTTCATTCCCAGCAAACACGTCAGCTTACAAACTGCCTGTATCACCAGCTCTGGGAGATCTGGCGCCTTCTTTTGGCTTCAGTGGGTACTTGTCCCAGACGCACATACCCCTCCACTCAACTCTCTGTCTCTCGCTCTCTCTGTCTCTGTCTCTCTGTCTCTCTGTCTCTCTCTCTCTCTCAAAAAGAAAATAAATCTTTTTATTTATTTGAGACATAGTGTCTCTAAACAGTCCTGGCTATCCTGGAACTCCCTATGTAGACTAGACTAGCCTTGAACTCACAGAGATCTGCCTGCCTCTGTCTCCAAATGCTGGGATTAAATATGTCTGCCACCATGCCTGGCTAAAACAAAATCTTTTTTTTTTTTTTTTTTTT
>NW_021627752.1:0-11170 GCF_004785775.1 Grammomys surdaster | reverse complement strand
TGTGTGTGTGTGTGTGTGTGTGTGTGTGTGTGTGTGTGTGTGTGTGTAATTTAGAATCTGAACTCTAGGTTCACTGTTAGCTGTGCTAAGGGCAAGCTTAAGAGTTCATGGTTTATTTTCTGGCTTCTGCTAGGCAGATTCCATGTAGGTAGTGATTTTAGTAACTTAGAAAATTTTTGATTATAATTTTTTTTTAAAGATTTATTTATTTGTTATATATGAATACACTGTAGCTGTCTTCAGACACACCAGAAGAGGGCATCAGATCTCATTACAGATGTTTGTGAGCCACCATGTGGTTGCTGGGATTTGAACTCAGGACCTCTGGAAGTGCAGTCAGTGTTCTTAACCACTGAGCCATCTCTCCAGCCCCCCTATAATTTTTATCTGCTTAATTGAGACAAGTCTGGAAACATTCACTTTGAAGAAGACTATCTTTAATGTGAGATGGCTGTTTCTGTGAGGTGTGTGTGCACATGCCTGTGGAGCTGTGTTTGGACTGTGTAAGGTATTGCCTTAAACAATTGTGTTGCCCAAAAGAAAAAAAAAAGCCGGGCAGTGGTGGCGCACGCCTTTAATCCCAGCACTTGGGAGGTAGAGCCAGGCGGATTTCTGAGTTCGAGAGTTCGAGGCCAGCCTGGTCTACAGAGTGAGTTCCAGGACAGCCAGGACTACACAGAGAAACCCTGTCTTGGAAAAACAAAACAACAACAACAACAATTGTGTTGTACTCTGTTTAAGGTATTGCCATTTTTATGATGCAGTTGTCTAAAGATGATCTGATGTGTGTCTGAAAATACAAAATACAGGCTTAAAGGAGGAGCTTCTGTGAGTGGGGCCTTTGTTTCCACTGTAGTGTGCTAAACCTCCCGTTGGGAATGGTTCCTTACACTGGTCTCCTCTCCCTTTCCCTTTTTCTTTCCTTCCCCTGCTACCTTTCTCTCCTCTGTGCTGGTGGTGAGCTCTAGAGTATCACATGTGCTGGGCAAATATTCTTATCAGGGAGCAGCACTCTCAGCCCTCAGAACACATTTCTAGAACTGAAAATGGGTGGTCTTTTCTGTCTATGGGACACTGGTCTCACGATGTACCCCTGCTTGGCCTGGAACTTGCTGTGCTGACCAAGCTGGCCTTGAACTCACAGAGACCCACCAGCCTCTGCTTCCATTATGCTAGAATTAAAGTGGTGGGTCACCATGCCTGGCTGAAACTTAATGATCTTTTAATTCAGACACTGTTGCTTAAAAGTACTCCAGTGTTAAGTTTTAGCTATATCTTCTTTTGTTCCCCATATTTTGTTGTTGTTTTGTTTTGAGACAGGGTCTTACTGTATATCTCTAGCTAGCCTTGAACCTACTACGTAGAGCAGGCTGGCATGAACTCATAGTGATCTACCTTCTTCTGCTTCTTCTGTACTGGGAGTAAAGGTGAGCTCTACCAAATCTGGCTTGTCTCTGTTTTCTGATTTTGTTCTGAGACATGACCACAATGTAGGATAGGCTGGTCTTAAGTTGTTTGTGTGGTCTAAGATAGCCTTAAATGTGTGGCCGCCCTCTTGCCTAGCTTCTGAGTGCTAGCATTATAGGCTCTAGCACCATACCCAGCTGTCCATGGAACTTAACTTTTATTTTAGTTATTTGCTAAGAATAAAACTTATTTATATTTTCAGATTTGGATGAGTAGGTTGTACATAATTTTTTTTTCTGGTTAATTGTAGAGTCTTTGGATGGGAAGAGACCTTGAAAGGACCTCGGGTTTATCTGCGACTTCAGTCAATATCCCACCTAAATTATCCCAGGTAGATCAAAAGTCACCCCATTTTCTTATAAATCTAAAGTGTCAACAGGGAACCATGTAGGTAATCTCTTTTATTTTTACGAGATTTTTTTTTATCAACCAGCACACACTTTTTGTTTTGTTTGTTTTTGTTTTTGTTTTTATCGAGACAGGGTTTCTCTATATAGCCCTGGCTGTCCTGGAACTCACTCTGTAGACCAGGCTGGCCTCAAACTCAGAAATCCGCCTGCCTCTGCCTCCCAAGTGCTGGGATTAAAGGCGTGCACCACCACCACCCGGCACCAGCACACACTTAATGATGTATTTGTATTGATTTTCTTGGTTTGTCTCCAATCTTTTACTAGAAAAAAAAAGTCACTCATTGTTGCATTTATAACATCTCTAACTGGTACAGTAACTCATGGCTGTTATTCCATCTCTGAGGAGGCTGAGGCAGGAGAATATCCAGGAGTTTGAGCCTAGTCTGGATTACTTAGTAAGTTCCAGGCCTATCTCAGCTCTAAGGTGAGATCTTGTCTCAAACACAAACAAGCAAGCAAGCAATGAGACCCTGACTTCTGCACCGGTGACAGAAGGTATCATGAGTTGCATGACCCTTGAGGACCAGAACCTGTGTTGTAAATCAGCTCCTCACAGCAGTGCTGAGGCAGGACTCTTAAACTATTGTGCTGAAATAAGGGGTCGAAAAACCAAAAAAAAGAAAAGAAATAAAGGGTCCTTTGAGATGAAGTGACTTCCCTGTTTCTAGAAAGACGTATTTATTTGGTCATTAATAGTCTTTCAGCACAGACACTGTTTCTATCAATTATTAGCTCAGTGATGCATTTATTCTTTATTTTATATTTGATGATGGGATTGTACCCAGTGCTGCATGTTCATAAGCGCGTGCTCTACCACCCATACCCCTGAGCTCCTCAGCCTGTGTGTGCCTGTGCACACACCTGCAGGTCAAGTATGTGTTTCCTCAGTCACACCCTACCTCTTATCTGGGACAAGGACTCTCACTGAATCCTGACTCCCCGTTTAAGCTTGGCTGGCTAGCCAGGAAGCTCCAGGAGCCTGTCGTTTTTTGCCTCCCTAGAGCTAGAGTTACAGACAGATACTGTCAACTCTCTGGGTCTTACATATGTGAGCACTAGGGATCTCAGCTGTGAGACTAGTCCTCTCAGTTGAGTCTTCCTTCCAATCTTTCTGTGATCTGTGGTTCTGTTCTGAAAACACCCTCTCCCCTCTCTTCTTCCTCCTCTCCCCTCTCCTCCTCCTCCTCTTCTCTTCCTTTTTCTTTTTTATTGAAGATAGTGTTCAAAGATAGGCCCAGCTTTGTCTAGAATCTGGAACTGTCTCTGTGTGTATGGAGAAGGATAACCTTGAATTCTGTTTTCTTTTTCTTTTGAGACAGGGTTTCTCTGTGTAGCCCCGGCTCTTCTGGAGCTTACTCTGTGGAACAGGCTGGCCTTGAGCTCAGGGATTCTCCCTGCCTCAGCCTCCGGAGTGCTGGAATTAAAGGTGTGCACACACCCACAACCCTCCCCCCACCCCAGCAGCTGACCTTGAATTCGTAACCTGCCTTTACCCCAGTTCTGGGATTCCAGAAGTTTTCCACCGTACACCACCCTTTTCTGTTTCTTTATAACTGGTGAACCTAGGACCTATGTCACAGGTTGACGTCTGATACACATATTTACACAGGGTTCTCCTGTGCTTTTACATTTTTTTAAAAATTCTAAAATTGTGTTTCCAAAACCAACAACCCCAAACCAGTTTTCTAGCACCTTACTGTGTTGCAAATTACCTGTCCACTTTTAAAGTTGGAAAAATATTTTTTACTCAGTTGAAAGATTATTGCTATTTGAGGAAAAATGGAAGTTACGCTTCAGGTCAGCTATTCATAAGTAAAAATCTGTTCAGAACATTGCTATTTTATTTTCTTCTTTATTTTCTCCTTATGTTTGCCTGCCTAAAAAATGTACTAAGTACTCTGCTTTCATCCGGTGACATGAATCAGTTTACTCACTAAAATTAAAAACATACTTTGTTGAGTATGGTGGTTCACACCTGGAGTCTTAGCACATGGGGGAACTAAAGCAGAAGAATTACCCATGAGTTCAAGACCAGCCTGAGTAAGTTCTAGCCCAACCTGGGCTACTGAGTTGGGCTCTCTGTCTCTGTCTCTTCTGAGACTACCGAGTGCTTAACTTAGCCAGTGTGTAAATTGGGACAGGAACAATGGGGAGGGGCTTCTGTTGATGAGGTTTTTTAAGGTGTTTGTTTGTTTGTTTGTTTGAAATGGGGTCTTATGTAGCTGAAACTCTTCCAAGTTCTGCAAGTGTAGGCCTGTGCTTCTGAACAGTCTAGGGGTCTTGAAGTGATGCAGTCCAGTGGTCTGGATTGGGTTTGTTTTTCTCTGCCAGTTTCAGAACTACAAAGCAAGAAAAATCTGAAGCGCAACAGCAAACAGCAGAGAAACCTCCAGTGCTTAAGCACTGCAGACAGAATGGACAAGGCATATGTTGGGGGTGAGAAAATGCATGCAACAGGAAGGAACCCAGAGAAAAGGCCCTCTGCAAAGTAGAGGCTCACTCAGATGGCTCAACCACAGTCTCTTCTCCAGGGCTGCTGTGCCAAAGCCTCTGAAGAACCTTCCCCTCCCTTAGGCTTGGTCAATTTGAGGACAGACAGGAGAGTTGATTGGTTTGGAACTCTTGAGTGACACCTGCAGATCTGACCTTGAACTTGTTGGACCAGTCCATCAGCAGGGGCCTGCTTTTGAGGACTAGAGCTGCTTGTCTCCGGTCTAGAGGGTGAGGAAGAAGCTGGTCATCTTGGAAATGTGACATACCTTATTACCTAGCTAAGTCTATTCTCCCTGTCTGTCTAACTCTTGGTCTCTCACTACCATGACCTGCAAAACTATATATATGTGTGTGTGTGTGTGTGTGTGTGTGTGTGTGTGTATGTATTTATATATATATATATAAAATTTTTTTGGCTTTTCGAGACAGAGTTTCTCTGTGTAGCCTTGGCTGTCCTGGAACTCACTCTGTAGACCAGGCTGGCCTTGAACTCAGAAATCCGCCTGCCTCTGCCTCCCAAGTGCTGGAATTAAAGGCGTGCGCCACCACCACCTGGCTGCAAAACTATATTTTGATGGCTGTGGGTTTTATTAGTTTTTCAGTCTTGAGGGGAAGTTGCAGAAATGATGTGAAGAGATTTTTATATGCCTTCATTCAACTATGCCTTCATTCAAACTTACCTGATTTGCTTTATCATTGCTAAGAATGTTTAAACAAATAACATAGGAGAAAATTAATATAAACATATTTGTGTTAATAAAGAAGAGGGAGGGACTGAAGAGCTGGCTCAGTGGTAAAGAGTGCTTACTGCTCTTGCAGAGGTTCTAAGTTCAAGTCCAAGCACTCATGCTGAGTGGCTCTATAGCACCTGTAATCCCACCTTTGGGGACTGCTGACACATCTGGTCTCTAAGGGCACCTACAGTCATATATATGTATACACACACACACACAGTTAAAAATAAGATTGCCAAGCATGCTCGTACATGCCATAAAGCTCAGCCCTCTGGAAGGGAGGGGAGGCAGAGGCAGGCAGATCTCTGTGAGTTCAAGTTCCAGGACAGCCAGGGCTACACAGAGAAACCCTGCTCAAAACAACAAAAGGAAATAAATAAATAAATAAATAAGCCTTCTTTTTTTTTTTTTTTTTTTAAGGAGGCCGAGAGATGGCTCAGTGCTTAAGAGATGTTCTTGCAAAGGACCCAGGTTGGGTCCTCAGCACCTACATGGCAGCTCATAATTGCTCATAACTCCATTTCTAGGGGAGCCTAAGACTTCATATGGCTTCCAGCATCATGAGGCTTGCATGTGGTACATACATACATACAGACAGACAGACAGACAGGCAGGCAATACACTCATGCACATAAAAAATTAAAATTGGGGCCAGGTGTGATGACCCACCCAGGGGGCAGGAATATCTCTGTGTTTGAGACCAGCATACATAGTAAGTTCCAGAACAGCCAGGGTTACATAGAGAGACACTGTCTCAAATAAATACCTTGGGAAAACGTGAAAGGGAATCAGTTTGGTGTACATTTCATTTTAGTCAAAGCCCTTGGGGCAAAGTAATGTCAAGATAGAATTTAGAAGTCAGATATTGGTTCAAAACCTGGAATCCCATCAATCAGGTGGTTGAGGCAGAAGGATTATCATAAATTCCAGGTCATCCTGGGCTATGTTGTTTCAGTCCAGCTTGAGCTAAAGTGAGACCTTTTCTTAAGAATCCTAAATAAATAAATATTAGGAGGACTTGTTAAAGTCATTGTGTGCTTTCTTTAGCAGATGCTGGGAAAAATTCTGTCACCTGTAAATGACAGATGCATAGGCCCCTGCTAGTAACAAAAAATTGTGTTGCGTTCTTAGGACACAGTAGTTGCTAATGTTGCAGTGTGTGAGAATGGCTGTTAGGTCATGCCTTGAAATATATGAGGTGATATTTCTATCTTGAAGATCTTTATGCAGCTTCAGGGAGCTGGGAAGGACCAACATACACAGGGTTCTGCTTCTGGAATGTTGACTGGGATTCATGCCAATCAGTCTGCCTTAACAGTGAGGTGATCTATGTGAATAGTAACGTAGCCACCACCTCCAACCTAAAGTTTGAATCTTTCCCATTGTTATCACTGACCCCATCTCACCTCTAGACAGTGTTCAGTCTAGGATGTTAAAGGTGTGAAGCAGACAGGCCTGTCTAACTGAAGCCAGAAGGCTTGCTGACTAGCGAGAAATACAGACTTGCCGGCTTCATTTCCTTTCCCCCCTGTTTAAGCTGTTATCAGAGCTATGAAATATAGCTCCTTATAATAGCTGATTGTAATAATTAGAAACACTTCCCTTTCATAAGGACGAGAAAATTACAAATTATTTGGGAAGCATTGTTTCTAGTCATGTGTTATTGTTTCTGAGACATGGACAGTTTTAAAAGACTGTAATACCATTCCTTTCCCATTCACATGTTAATAGAAGTCTGGAAAGTAAGGGCTCCTCTGAAATGTTCAGTGTTGTTTTTATCAGGTGTCAAGTTGTAAACAGCATTCTGTGACAGGTATTTTTTCTCTTTGTCTTCCTTTGAGCTAATTAGTAATTTACACTCGAGTAGGATCTCTCTCAGCCTCACTGTGTGAAAATGCTGCTACTCCATGCTTTCCACACAGTGGGGGCTTGACAAATGAATGGGGGAAAATGTTGGCTAGCACATCAGAAGAGAATCAGGGTAAAAATTAATTTTTGCATGTTGTGAAAGGCTTTTTGTATGTGTCTCTCCCTTTCTATCATGCCCTTCTTAGCTATAGGAGTGCTAGGACCTTTCTGTAATCCATAGCTACTGCCTGTGGTTCAGTTTGATATTTTATGTGCTGTTTCCCACCCCACCTCTGTGCTGTGGGACTTGTGGAAGATTATCAAGGCTCTCTGCATAGTTTAGAGCCCAGGAAACAGGTCTCTACGGCTTGCACTCCGGTAGAACAGCTAGCTTCCAGCATTGTCTTCAGAAAGCCTACTGGCTGATGCTCTTGCTGGGCCAGTGACTGCCCCGTGGTGGGCAGGCAGTGCTGCTGAGGCTGAGTGAGGAAGATGCTTTTATCTTCCTTAGCTCCCCAAAGGAAAGGCGGCCCTACCCTTGTATCAGCTTTTTCAAAAGGCAGCTGAGTGATCAAAATATACATTATAGCTGAGTTTTAACCTGTGTCTCATGGAGGTCCCGCTCAAGGTCCTGCTCTCTCTTTATTCAGTCTCTGACATAGGGAAGATATGCAGGGGCATTTGTGTGTGTTCACTAGCACAGGCCTGCAAGTGAAAGCAGCAAGAACATTTGACTTCGAGATAGCCTGAAGGATTCATTTGTCCTGTCAATGTAAATTTTATTTGAAAATTAAAGCAAGGATGGGTAGAGGTTTATTGGTTTATCGGTATTGAGCTAAAATCCTTCTAGAATGGCAGATAAATTATGGTACTTATCTTTATAATGATAGCTATTGATTTATCAGGATAGTAAGGTCACAGTCCCTGTTAGAGCTAATTTGATTCTCCTTGAAAAAAAACAATTGTTACCTGGAGGTAGTCATGAAGAAAATTGGGTAAGAAAATGTGAATAGCTTATTTCAGTCATTGTTACTATTAGGGCTATCATCACAGGCATTGAGCCTCTCAGGGTGAATCGGCACTTGTGGACAGAGGTCATCTCATTTATGTGAGCCTTTACAAAAAGTCTGTGGGTCTGAATTAGCATTTTGTTGTAATAAACCCAAAGCCCAGCCAGGCATGGCAGAATATACCTGCAATCCCAGCACTTAGGAGGTAGAGGACAATGAGCTGGAATTCAAAGTAATATTCAACTATAATACCTAAGCTTCACAGGTGCCAGAGGTACATTCCCAGGTGACTCAAAACTATCTCTTAAGTCCAGCTCCAGGGAGTCCACTGCCCTCTTCCAGACTCTTCAGGCACATACACCTCCACTGCCCCATATGAAAAATTTACAAAGAAAAAACAGTAGCAGCAGCCTAGAGAGATAGCTCAGTGGTTAAGAACTCTTATTCCCAAACTGTCTGCAACTTGAGTTCCAAAGAATCCAATACCTGCACTCTTGTAATACACATAAACGTATGTAGGTATGTTTACATACATATAAATAAATTAAAAAAAAATACCTCTTTAAGTCTATTTGTCGCCGGGCGGTGGTGGCACATGCCTTTAATCCCAGCAGAGGCAGAGACAGGCGGATTTCTAAGTTTGAGGCCAGCCTGGTGTACAGAGTGAGTTCCAGGACAGCCAAAACTACACAGAGAAACACTGTCTCAAAAAAAAAAAAGTCTATTTGTCAGTGTCCTATTGCTGTGAAGAGACACCATGACCATGGCGATTCTTATAAGGAAAAGCATTTAATTCTGAGTTGCTTATAGTACCAGAGGTCCCCTCTCCTTGTGTTAAGGAACATGGCAGCGTACAGGCAGACATGGTAGCTGAGCTGAGAGTTCTACATCTATGTCTAAAGGTAGCAGGAAGAAAAGGAGCCTCTGGGCCTGGTTCGGCTTCTGAAAACCAAAGTAACATACTCTTCCAGCAAGGCCACACCTTTTACTCTCTCAAGTAGTGCCACCCCCTAATGACCACGCATTCAAGTCTGTGAATCTGTGGGAGCCATTCCTATTCAAACCACCACATGAAGGAAAAAATCCCAGAATGTCTGGAATACCCTTGTGGATAGCCGATGATAAGTTTTCCCTTTGTATTTTTACATCTATTTAACACGTGTGTTGTCTGCATATCCCACAGACTGTGCATAGAGGTCAGAAGACAACTTGTGATAGTTGGTTCTCTCCTTCCACTATGTGGGTCTCAGGGGTCAAAGTCATAAGGGTTGGTGACAAATACCTTTCAACTGAGCCATGCTGGCTGGCTGGCCCCAACATTTACTTTCCTGTGTTCATTTACAGCTACCTATATGTTAGTTTTATTGCATGCTGAGGTTTAGACACTAATTGCACCTCTGTACTTTATGGCACTTAGGGTAGATGAGATTCATAATCAACTCTACATAAAATGCAGTCCGCATGTATTGTTCAGAGAGAAGAGATCTAAGGGGGTGTCACTCAGCACTTCCCTCACATGGGCATGGCCTTCCTTCTACTTTCAGAAAGGCAAAAATAAGTGAGTTCGTGAAGACAGGAAGGTGAGTACATGACCGTAGAGCCTAGAGCCAAGAGCACTCATATGTTCCAAAGGCGTGGAGGAGAAGTGTGCCTCAGTGGCACGCGGCGTGGTATACCCCATGTTGAATTCCCTACTGTCAACACCAGCCTCCCCAGTTACACTGTCATGTGACTCTGGAATTCATCTTAGTCTACAGCTATTATCCTCTGTAAAATCTACCTAAGCTTTAAATTCAGTAGTTCTAAACATTTACATATAAATAAAACGAAACATATAATTTACTCCCCTTTTACCTGTAGGACTGACAAACATTTAAAAAGTCAGTGCTAGCCAGTAGGATGGGGATTTGAGAAATCTGAAAACCTTGCACACTGTTGTCAAATGGAAACTCTTCCTGGAGGTAAATTAGGCAATGTTAGAATTTAAAATGTGCATATGCCCCTCTCTAGGAACTTGTTTATATCCATGTACTTGAGATTAAAAAGAGAAGTATGAAGCCTGATATGGTAGCTTAACATTGTAGTACCAGCACTCAGGAGGGGGGTAAGCAAGATGGCTGCCACACGTTTAAGATAGTTTGGGCTACATAGATAGACCTTGTCTAAAAAGGTCAGAGAAGTGGGGAGGATAGCTGGGTTTTTGTTTTTTAACCCTCGTGTTCTATCCTAAGAGGATGTGGAGTAGAACTGTCATTTTGCACCAGACATGGTAATCAGGTTGTGTGTGTGTGTGTGTGTGTGTGAAGGTCAGAGATCAAACTTAGATGATATCTTACAGGAGCCATCTGTGTTGCTTTTTGAGTTTCTCACTGGTACCTAGGGCTGGTCCCCAAAGAGCCCCAGGGATCCTCCTGTGTCTACCTTTCTACCGCTGAGATTACAAGGAAATTACCACTGTGCCTTACTTTGTATGTGGGAACTGTGGGCTTCATGTCTATGCAGTATCCAGGCGCCATGAGTCAGTTTGTGTGAGCATGCAGTGAGAAGCACAGTAACTATGGCGCCTACATAGTCCAGTAGTCAGTCTGTGAAATCTCTTAGAACTGGGCAGTCTGCTGAGATTTCTGAGCAGTTAGAATGTCCCAGTGGACATGTGAGGGAGAGTATCTTCCCTGTGGACTGAGATATGGAAGTCACTAGAGTTTTCTTTGTGTTCCAGCCCAGCTTATTTAGCTGTCTTTCCTCTTTTTTAGGATTTCTGTTTTGTTTGTTTTGGTTTTGTTTTTTGTATTTATTTATTTAGTGCATATAAGTACACCACCATTGCTCTCTTCAGACACATCAGAAGAGGCCACCAGACCCTATTATATATAGTTGTGAGCCACCATATGGTTGCTGGGAATTGAACTCAGGACCTCTGGAAGAGCAGTCAGTGCTCTTAACTGCTGAGCAATCTCTCCAGCCTGGTTTTTTTTTTTTTTCTGGGAGGGGAGGGGGAGGGAGATAGGTCTCACATAACCCAGGCTGACCTCGAACTTACTATGCAGCTAGGACTGGTCTTGATTTATGTACGTATGTATGTATGTATGTATGTATGTATGTATGTATGTATGTATGTATGTGAGTATACTATAGCTATCTTCAGACACACCAGAAGAGGGCATCAGATCCCATTACAGATGGTTGTGAGCCACCATGTGGTTGCTAA
>NW_021627751.1:0-17039 GCF_004785775.1 Grammomys surdaster | reverse complement strand
TAGCTCTCAATGGCAGGCATCCAGAGGACCCCAGAACCAGCCCCCCCAAAAGCCCTGCTGAACTAAAGAGGAGCTCCATGGGGCCTAGTCCAGAACCCCACCTCACCTTCCCCAGGTCACCGAAGGTGCCTCCCCCAACCCCAGTCAGGACCTCATCTATCCCAGTTCAGGAAGTACCAGGAGCTTCTCCAGAGGAGGAGGAAGCCATCCAGAAGACCTCCGCCCACCTCCCACCGCCTCCCAGCTTCAGTGTCCGCCCTGCGTCTCAGGTTTACCCGGACAGGGCTCTAGAGCCAGAGCAGCCCAGAGAGCCCAGCCCTGAGACACCAGGCAGCCCAATGTCTGAACCCCAGACAAAAGGTCAAGCTGGAGCTCCGCCCCCAGCTCCTCCCTTGCCTCCGCCGGCTCCCCCACTCCCTCTGCCAGCATCCTCTCTGCCCCCAGCTGCTCCTCCTTTGCCCCCTACTGAGCATGCAGCCCCTCCACCTTCTGGATTTATGAAGACCTCCAAATCCAGCTCACCTGCTCTCAACCACAGACCCAACCCCCCCAGTGTGGAGGACACAGCCTCGGCAGAACCTGTTGACTGGAGGGACCCCCGGCAGATGGAAAAGCTTCGAAGTGAGCTGGCAGCCTATCTCTGTGGGTCCAGGAAAGAGGATCGGTCACTCAGCCACAGGCCGGTCCCTACGGTGGCCTTGAAGGACAAGGAGAACAAGAAGAGTAGCAGCCTATCAGAGGAGGAAGCTCCTCCAAGCCTGCCTGAGAAGATACACCCCTGTGCGCCTGAGAAGAGCCCCTCCAGTAGTAGCTTGTCAGAGAGAGAAGCCACCAAGAGCCCGGCCCTACCTCCTGTGGACTACATGCCCCAGGATACTCCAGCCCCCAGTGTCAGGCAGATCCGGAATAAGCTAGAGGCTCGGTTTGCCTCCTCCGCTGAGAAAGAAGCCAAGCCCAGCATAGCATCTCTGCCCCCCAAACCCCGGCTGGAAGGGGCAAGAACCTTTGAAAACGGGACTGATAGTGGCAGATTCCATAAGCCTGCCACCAAGAATCCACCCCAGCCGTCTACCACCTCTCTGCCTGCCCCAACACTCCAGTCCAAGGTTGTACCTGGTCCAGCAACACCACCCAAAGTCACACCTGGGCCAGCCACACCACTCAAGCCTACACCTGGGCAGGCCACACTGCCTAAGGCCTCACCTGGGCTAACCTTACCACTCAAGCCTATACCTGGGCAGGTCACATCACCCAAGAACACACCTGGCCAGGTCACATCACCCAAGAACACACCTGGGCAGGCCACATCATCCAAGAACACACCTGGGCAGGCCACACCACCCAAGAACACACCTGGGCAGGCCACACCACCCAAAGATGCACATGGGCAGGCCACATTACTCAAGGAAGCACCCGGGCTGTCCACCCCATCCTCTCAGCTGATGGCAGAGAAGGACCTTGTCTCCGTGAGGCAGAGAGAGAAGCCAGACTCTCAAGAAGACACAGTGGCTACCCAACTGTCCACAAATGGCGCCCTCTCTCCTCCAGCTATCCCACCAAAGTTGTCTACCGGTGGAGAAGAGGCACCATTTCTCTATAGACCCCATCGCAGCCAGAATAGCCACAGCCGAGGGGTTGCTGTAGTGACTCCCACTCGGAACAGAGGGGAGGCTACAGACTCAGGGGACCTACTGGACGAAAAGGAGCTCCAAAACCATCCAGCCAAACCTCTCACCCCGGTCCAGTCACCCGACCAACTCCTCAGACACCCGGTGACTGGGGAAGTGGTAGAGCGGGGTTCCCCAATGGCCCTGCTCCTCGCAGCCAGACAGAGGGCACAGAAGTCTAGGGCTGGAGGGACTGCTA
Organism: Grammomys surdaster; assembly: GCF_004785775.1. Classification (NCBI taxonomy): domain Eukaryota; kingdom Metazoa; phylum Chordata; class Mammalia; order Rodentia; family Muridae; genus Grammomys; species Grammomys surdaster. Next base: position 15,173 of record NW_021627751.1, on the reverse strand, counting down.
TTGGACGGTCCTCTTTGCCAGGGAGTCTCCGTGATCATAGCAACCAATCAGAGGCCAGCTCTGACAGCATCTTTTACAGAGGTAGCCGGCCTAACTCCTTCATTGTGGTCCCTAAGGTGCCCAGTGAGACAGAGGACTCCCAGCTGACCGCAGCAGGGCCCACTGGGCCCAGTCGGTGGAAGCCCCAGCAGGGACGAGACACACAAGGCTCAGAGCCAGCCTACAGGCATGGGTGGACCAAGGCCGAATCCCCAGCCCCTGTGGCCCGGGAAAGACCAGCTCCCTCAAGCTTACCCCAGGGCCGCACCCTCCCCAAGTCCTTCTCTTCTCCGCCCTCTCCTTCCTACAAGAGGGAAGAGGAGGAGGAGGAGGAGGAGGAGGAGTTCAGCTTTGATATCATTCCTCCACCGCCAGAGTTCAGCAATGACCCCGAGCCTCCGGCCCCTGGGCCGCAGCATCAGGGCCGTCGCGGGTCCCCACCCAGGAACAACTTCTCTGACTTGGGGCAGTCTCGGAGTCCCAATCCGGCTCCTGGCTTCTCGCGCTTCCCGGGGACTCAGTACTCAGAGCTCGGGGGCCTGGATCGCTTCTCGGGCAGCGGACGATCGCTCATCAAGAAACGCCTGTACGTCGGGGAGTCCCATCGCAACTCCGGGACGCCCCGTGGCTCTACTGGCCGCAGCTTGAGCTCCCCTAACTGCTTCGGACCGCAGCCGGGAGGACCTGAGATGCGACGGGTCAACTCTGGGGGCCGAGCGGCCCCCGGTGGCCTGCACGCACGGAGGCTGTCGCTGGAGGGCGCCCGGGGTGCGGCCGAGGTCAAGTACAAGGCGCCCGGCGGAGGAGGTGGTAGTGGCAGCAAAACTGGCGACTACGGCTTTGTCCCTGCCAAAGGCAGCAGGTGAGCTGGGTTCTCTTAAGATGGAAGGATCTCTGGGCGTGCGTGAACAGAGTTAATGCCAAGGCCATGGGCCATCGCCTTCGACTTACTAAGAGAAGAAGGCCCAGATACCTGGAGAGGGTGCTGTTGGCTAGTACCTTCCTTCCCAGCACCTTCACCCACCTCATCCTCTGGAGTTTTAGGGCTTCAAATCAGTGTAGACGAAAGGGAGACCTAGCGGTCCCGGGTGGAAAGACAGATCCAGACCCAGGCTGAGAGCAAAGGAATTTGAGTGAGCAGAGGGTACCAAAAGGGGGTTCTGGGGTTCCACTCTGGAGGTCAGAAATCCAGCACGTCACATTTTAAATTGTTCTTCTCTGGGGAGGGCGGTGGAGTGAGGACCAACCAGCTGCCTGTGAACCTTCACCTCTCTGCTCTCTACTCCTTCCAGGTCTCCTCACGGCAACACCCACTATGGAAGCCCCATCAATACGTTCACGGTGAGGCCTGGGACCCGCCATCCCATCTCCTATGCCTACCCTGGGACCCATCGGAAAGCTGCTTCCTGAGCCACGTGGTTCATTCGGCTGACTTCTAGGGGTTGAATCGGGGCAGTTGTTTTGCGGGGGGGTGGGAAGTCGCACAAGATATTATAGGTTCCAGCTCAGACACCACTGAGAGCCTTTGTTCTGGAAGACAGACAGACAGAAACATCTGTCTCTGAATGCACCAAGAGACAGCTTGGCTAGGGACTGTTGGCAGATGGGGGGTGGGAGGAGGGAGACAAAGAGGAGCTTTCTGGGCCCTGTTTCTGCTATCTGGCACTGTCTGCATTAGCAAGGTTTATTGAAACCCACAGGGTTTGCCTGTCAGAACCTCTTAAAGGATGGTGGAGGTTGTCTTTAACCTCTGCCTGTTACACTGAACAGGTAATGGCTGGCTTTCCTAGCCACTTGGAGATGATTCAAGACCATTTGCACAACACAGGGCTCTGCATCAGAAGCCTTATGTACCAGCCAGGGCCAAGCAGGGTCATTGCTCCTTAGCGCTTACTCACAAGGAGGCCATGAGAAGTTTGGGGTGGGAGATGGAGGATGAAGGCTTGCTTTTCCATTCAGGCCCATGAAGTCCTGGTTCAAGGGGTTGAGCCCAAGGAGCTACAAGGTCTTGGAAGTACGGAGAACATTGGAGATAGGTCTTGTAAGGTCAAGGCAGTTTGCTAGGGCCAGTTCAGAGCAGGGGAGACTTGTCAATCGGGTGACCATTTGTCCTCTGCCTGGGTGGTCCAGGGTTATACCAGTGAACTGGAATATATGTGTAATATATTCTAATCTGTGTCTGTGTGTTATGTCAAATATAACAGGAACAATAGTTCTTCGGGTGGGGAGTGGCTGGACCTGGGACCAGATCAGGGCAGATGAGAAAGGAAGGGCAGAGTGGCTTGCCTCAGATGAGCAGGGGTAGACAAGAGGAAGAAGCCCTCTCTGGGGCTTCGTGACCTGTGGTGCCAGCTGCAGTACCAGGCGGCTGGGACAGTGGGTGAACCATTTCAGGTAAAGACCGTGCAGAGATGGCTGGCACCCAGGTGGCTCGGCCGGCTGACAGCTTCGCTGTGCTCACAAAGCCAAGCCCATCCACACAACACTGGTCTATAATGTGTTTTCCCTCAGTAGAGTTTTAGAAGAGTTTACTAATTCATCTGCTGCTTCAAGAAGAGTAGGCTGTGGTCTCCCCGCAGTGGCGTGCTCTGGGGTGGGTGGAGAAGCACTTGGTCTCACCTGACGTGGGAAATAAATGGCTAGTTTGGACTGGCCTCTGCTCTGCAGCTGTAGATTGGTGACTTAAGTCTACCCAGGCATCACGGGATAGTAGGAGCGCTCAGCTGGACAGTGCCAAGCACAGGGGACCCGGCCCAGAGGTGAAGTCACATGGTAAAGCAACTGTCCTTAAGCAAGTCTCTCTGATTGCCTGAACCTTAGATTCTTCTCCTGGATAGTAACTGTACCTCATCAGTGTTGAGGAATGGAGACAGCCCTGTGTTCCTTCTGGGCAACCCTGACAATTCGGTTTGTGTCCTGGGCCAGGCCATAGTCTAAAGCCCGGCAAGGTACAGACCTATAATCCCAGCACTGAGAAGGTACAGACAGGAGCATAGAGTCTAAGGCCATCCTTGGCTACAGGAGACCCCCCCCCCAAACTGAAACAAACAAATAGCACAGGAATTGGGAACAGAAGTAAAAATAATCACAGTTTAAAAGAGGCAAGATGTTAGAATAGGAAAAGAGAATACAGCAGCTGGGGGCTAGCACAGCTGGTAAGGTGCTTGCCTACAAGCATAAAGACTTGATCTCAGCCCCAGGGTAGAGGGATGTCTCCCCCATGAAGCGCTTGCTTTATAAACACAATCCCCAGAGCCTACATTAAAACACTATGCTTGGTGCCTGCTTGTAATCCTGGCACCAAGACGGGGGATCTGGCCACATGCCCTCGCCCTAGTTTTTAAGACCCAGGCCAATGAGGGAACCTGTGTCAAGGCAGATGACCTTCCTGGGGGTTATGCCTGAGGCTGCCCTCCAGATTTCACACACACCTGCCGATACAAAGGGGCGCACACAAGCCACGCATGGTGTTGCGCGTCTTTAATCCCAGCACTAGGAGGAAGAAGAGGCAGGTGATCTCTGTGAGTTCAAGGCTAGCCTGATCTACATGGCAAACTCCAGAACACAGAAATGTTTATTATTATTATTATTATTATTATTATTATTATTATTATTTTAAATGCTGGTGAGATGACCCAGGGTAAAGCAAGCTTGCTGGTCTGGCAGCCTGAGTTCAGAACCCAGGGATCTGCATGGTAGGAGGTGAGAACTGACTCCAGCAAGTTGTCCTCTGACTTCTACATGGTTTTCTCTGCTCACATGCACAAAATATTAAAATACAAAAGGCTGGTTGTGGTCGTGCAGGTCCACACCTTTGATCCCAGCACCTGGGAGGCAGAGGCAGGAAACTCTCTGAGTTCAAGGCCAGCCTGGGCTACATAGTGAGAGTATCTCAATAATTAACAATAATAGCAATAACAATAACAGGACTGAGGATGTGGTTTAGTGGTAGAGTGCAGTAGTTTCCATCTCTAGCAAGCTAGGAAACTGAAACAGGAGGATCACTATGAGTTCAAGGCCAGTCTGGGATACATAGAGAAACCCTGTATCCTATAAAAATGCAGTAGGGCTGGAACCCCATGTGGTGTTGCTAGGGCGTATAAAACACTGGCCTCCATCCAAACTGTGATCCTCTTACATTATGGCGGGCTCGCCATAGTTCCCGTAAAACCATGTCTTTCCCAAACCCCTGACCTGTTGGGGCACGCTCTGCAGAGCTGTTTCTGACCACCACACCTCCTCCGCCTTAGTTTTCTTCAGAAGGGGAAACTGAATCCATCCGAGAGGTCATCTCAAGATGTGTTGGGGAAACAGATACATTTTCTTCTTGGAGATTTTTTTTTGGGGGGGGGAGTCTTGGGGTGATGCAGCCAGCAGGCAAGGTTTCCAGCCTCTCCATCCTTCAGGGTCTGTTCCCTGTCTCTCATGGTCCTTCCATATCTGGCCTCTTTCCCCTCTGTTTTGCCTCTGAACTTCTCTCTTCATTTAGACCTGGAGGTGTAACAGGGAGTCATGGAGGTTAACCCAGGATAAAAACCCCATGTTTGCTGCTTTTTTTTTTTTTTTTTTTTTTCTGGGCAAGGTCTCATGTAGCCCAGACTGGCTACAGATTCCTATGTAGCAAGAATGGCAGGGCTGGAGAGATGGCTCAGTGGTTAAGGGCACTGGCTCTTCCAGAGATTCTGAGTTCAATTCTCAGCAACCACATGGTGGCTCACAACCATCTGCAATGGGATCAGATGCCCTCTTCTGGTGTGTCTGAAGAGAGATACAGTATACTCATACACATAAAATTTAAAAAAAAAAAAAAAAAAAAGCTGGGCGGTGGTGGCACACACCTTTAGTCCCAGTACTTGGGAGGCAGAGGCAGGTGGATTTCTGAGTTCGAGGCCAGCCTGGTTTACAGAGTGAGTTCCAGGACAGGCAGGGCTACACAGAGAAACCCTGTCTCGAAAAACCAAAAAGAAAAAAAAAAAAAAAAAGAATGGCCTTGGACTCTTAAATCCTCTTTCTCTCCACCTTCAAGAGTGCTGGATACCATCAGGCCTGACTCTGAAGTTATGTTTATTACTTTTAATTCTGTAGTACTGAGGGTTGAACTCAGGGCCTCCGACATGCTAGGTATGCGCTCTACCATTGAGCCATACCACCTGCTGCCCCTGCTAACGAGCCGTGTGCTTACATTTTCACTAGCTGGTCTGACAATGACGGGTCTGGACTTCAGCTGTGTGAGTCTGACCCTTTGTGGTGTCCTTGCCTGAGTTCTTGAGAGCTTCCCATCACACAGATAACCATTTCTACACGTTATCCTGGCCCTCCACCCATCCACCGTTCATGGACTTCAGGTTGAAAACTCCCGACGTTGCAGCCGTAACTACCAACACTTACATAACCCTGACTGTTGGGAAGGTTCGCTCAGTCTCTGGTTGCTTAGACAGTCGTCTAACATTTACTGGGGTGTTAAGACTCCTGTTTGCATTGCAGTGATGAGGAAATCAAGCCTCCAACGCAGGAATCAGTTGCTCCAAATAGCCGAGCTGACTCACCCTGGCTCTCCTGTGTGCTCACAGCTGCCTGTCTTCGAGCTGTGACCATTCCCTCTGGCTCGGCCTTTCCCGAGGGCTCTGACTAACCCACATACTTTCCATTCACCCAGCACAGTGGGATGGGGAGAACAGGGGAAAGCCTTGAACTCCCAGTCCTCCTGCTTCAACCTCCCAGTGCTGGATGCCAAATGCCACATCTGTGTTATTGATTTATAGATTGTTTTTATTTTTGTGGTACTGGGTATTAAACCCAGTGGGACAGTTAATTTTGGAGCCAAGGGGGTGAGGGCCGAGCTGCCAAGCAAGCCTGTCCTGACCTGCCAACCCTCTGAAACTATGGCCCCTTTCATCTCTACAGCTCAAGGGTGGGGCCGGCTTCTCAGCATTAGTCAGCTGACCTGGATGCATTGAGACGCCACGGCCTGTACCTCCTTCCAAAGGCCCTGGGCTGCCAGGCGCTGTGGAATTGCTTTGGAATGTCTTTAGTTACCTTTTATCCAGGAAGGTGAGAGATGGCCCTGTAGGATGGGGACTCATGATAGTATTGGGACTGGAGCTGTGCTGGGACAGGAGGGCCACCATTTGCATGCTTGTCACATTCAAACACTTGACAAAGGTATGTGCCCTTTGTCATAAGTGACCTGACATAAGTGCTGGGCTGTTGTGCTTTGGTGACATCTCATGGGCATTTACTGCTGCTCTTGACGTTCACTGTCACCCGATTCCAGGGTAGAGGGAAGGAGAGTGCACCCGCTGTGCGTTTGCACTGCTGTCCTAGAAGCAGCCTGCGAGCACTCCTGAATCAGCCAGCAGGTGGCGCTATGCTCACCGATGTCTGTACTTTGCCGGGCACCAATGAGGTTCTGAATTCAGATTTAGATCCAAGGGTTGTTGGTTGACCTGGCCTCTCGTGGGTATGGGATACACTGGAGTTCTTGTGAAGATAAGCTCCTGAGGCTTATTTCTAACCGGTTCCCAGGTATGGCAGGAACACACCCGAGACCTGTGTGCTCAGCCCTCTCAGCAGACAATCTCATTCGGCTCCCTGTGAAGAAACTACAGTCCCTACAGTGCAAGTGTCTCAGGCCACACAGCTGGAGGGAGGCGGGAACCACCTCTGATCTGCTCTCTGCCTCTAAGGCAGTGTGGTGTGTGTAGGTGTGCCTGCACCTGTCCAGATTCTTGTTCCAAGAAAGACAGACGAGGGTACAGGAAGGTGGCTTGTGAACAGTCAGAAACTCAGCCAGTCAGACTGAGAGTAAGTCCCTGGTATTATCCACAGCGTTCAGAGGCATTTTCTTTTCTTTTTTTTTTGTTTTTTTGTTTGTTTGTTTGTTTTTGATTTTTCGAGAGAGGGTCTCTCTGTGTAGCCCTGGTTGTCCTGGAACTCACTCTGTAGACCAGGCTGGCCTCGAACTCAGAAATCCACCTGCCTCTGCCTCCCAAGTACTGGGATTAAAGGCGTGTGCCACCACCGCCCGGCCAGAGGCATTTTCAATCCCATAGGCATCAGCTCACAAGGTGGGCTCTGTGGACCATCACCACGTCCACGCACCAAAGACACACCTTGTGGTACTAGGAACAGACACTGGGGCCATTCTTGCTTGGTGCAGGCAAGTGCTCTACTGCTGAACTCCACTCCTAGCCTGAAGCCCTCATACCTCCAGAGGCCAGAAGTGCCCCTGCTGACCTCATTGGAGTCTCTCCCTTAGGAGAGTAGTCCCACCCAAGGACACGCCCCTCACTGTTGAGCAGTCCTTTTCCTCAGTCCTGGAGGATCATGGCGGGTGCCTCAGGACCCCATTCATTGAAAGCATAGGCAGCCCTTCTCTGGCCCCCTTTCACCTCCCCTTCCCTGTATAGCCCTAGGGCACTTCCACAGGGCTCTCATAGCAACTGGCTCAGAACCAGGGACGATTACAACCGCTTTCCCTCCCCCACATCCTTTCCTGAAAAAGTAAATAAGTAAAAAAAAAAAAAAGAAAGAAACCGTACTGAGCTAGCTAGCATGGGTAAAACCGGGATTCCTGTGTAAGTAGTCAAGCTTTGGGCTTTGAAGGCTTCGAAATCCTATCCTGGAACATTCAGAGAATTTAAACCGTTCTGGGCAAGGAAGACACGGTCCAGTCTGGAGGAGCTCTCTGCTGCTTGGACTTCGTTTCCAGCAGTTTCTCGTTGGCACCGGACACGCAGCCCTGGGGTTAGCCTTAAGTTCAGTGCCCCTTGCCTTGGGGTTGACTTTGGTTCCCAGCAGGGCAGTGGCAATGTCCGGAGACATGGTTTTGCTGACACTTGGAGGAGCAGCCTACCAGCCTTCACTAGGCAGAGGCCAGGGATGCTCATAAGTGGCTCAAGATGCACGGGGCCACTCCCCGAAGCTGAGCCCCAAATGCCAGCAGCACTGAGGAGGAGAAACCCTACACTTTAGACTGGAGAAATGGCTCAGTGGGTAAAGGTGCTTGCCACCAGACCTGCTAGCCCAGGCTAACCTAGAATGACAGTAGCTGAGGATGACCCTGTATTTCTGCCTCCACCTTCCAAGCTCTGGATTAGACACACGATGGCACACCTGGTTTATGCACTGCTGGAGAGTGAACCCTGGCCCCTGTTCATGCTAAGGAAGAAGTCTACTAACCAGATTTTACCTTCAGCCCACTTTCTTTTTGAAAAGACTTATTTTATGTGTGTGTTTTATCTGTATGTATGTGTACTGTGTGCATGCAGTGCCTGAGCTGACCAGAAGAAGGCGTCTGGTCTCCTGGACCGTGAATTCAGGGTGGGTTTGAGCCAGCATGTGGATGCTGGGAACCATACAGCCCAGGCAAACTGTTTAAAGACAGGGTGTTACTAAACTCACAGGGATCCACCAGCTTCCACCTCCCTCATGCTGGGGCTAAAGGTGTGCATTCATAGCCCTGGTGGGTCTTGCACTTCAGACAATTTTCCTCCCTTAGCTTCCAGAGTGCTGGGATTATAGGAGTGTGTCATCACACTTGTCTTCCCCAGCAAAGCTTCTCCCAGGTTAATGAAGCATGGCCGGAGGTGTCTGGGGGACCCTAGCACACCCACGTCTAGTCAGGTAAAACATCATACATGTCGCATGGATGCTGACATCACACACGTCAGTGGTCCCTGTTGCCACGATGCACATATGTCTGGGGGAGCGAGTTGGGGACAGGAAAGGCTGGGTCACCACACTGAGATAAACGTAAAGAGCCTGAGCATAGCTCATGGTCGCAGTGGAGAATCTCACCCTGCCAGCCCTTCAAGTAAGCGAGCTGGTTTCCCTCCTTGGACCCCCACAAGGTTAAGCCTGGAGAATAGAGTAGCTCCCATCCCCACCCCGATGACTCCCACAGCTCTGCCCTGAACACCAGCTGGCATTTATTTCTCCATGGCCATCTGACGTCATCTCACGGCAATGCCCAGCTGAACTGAGTCCCACCTACCTAAACCTGCTCCTGCCTCGGGGCCTTTAGCCCAAAAGTTATTTTCCCAGTTATTTGGTCTAGATTCTAATGTCACCCTCCTGGAGCAGGCAAGCCTTCCCTTCCACCCCGTTAAAAAACCATTTACCTTGTTCCCACATGCTTATTCTCAGTACTGCCGTTTATGACTTTTCCCTTAGCAGTTCCCACGATCTGACACACACTGCATTTATTTATTTATTCCAAGCTTATTCCTGACTTCCATACCTAATACCTAATTATTCACGGCCAATCTCCTCTGGCTTGGTCTTGTGTGTTGCTTTGCTTTAACAGAGGTTTGACTCAGACTCTTGTTACATAACTCTAGCTGGTTGATACTGTGTATCCCAGGTTGGTCTCAAACTTGGCAGTTTGAAAAATCCTCCTGCCTCTGCTTCTTGGGTGTGGGAATTAAAGGTGTGCACCCTCGAGCTTGACTCTATTTTTTTTTCTTTCTTTCATTAGGTTTTTTTTGGGGGTGGGAGGAGTCTTGCTATAGTTCAGGCAACTGAGGCAATCCTCCTGCCTCTGACTCTGGAATGTTATGGGTATATATAACCACCACAGGCTCTGGACTCTTTTAAAAAAGAATTTTAAAAAATTTACATGTGTGCATATGTGTGTGTGCGTGTGTCCGTGTCTGTGCGTGTAATCTCTCTCACATGTGTGCAGATGCTCAGAGAGGCCATAAGAGGGCACTGAATCCCCTGGAACTGGAGTTGTGAACATTGGTTGTAATTTGGGTGCTGGGAAGCAAACACTGGTCCTCTGTGAGAGCAGGAAATTCTCTTAACTGCTGAGCCATCTCTCCAGCTCCCTCTCTGCTTTTTAATTTCATATATTTTGTGACTTACTGTTTTTGTTGTAAAATGCCTTTAAATCCAGGTGGTGGGGCTGGAGAGATGGCTCAGTGGTTAAGAGCACTGACTGCTCTTCCAAAGGTCCTGAGTTCAAATCCCAGCAACCACATGGTGGCTCACAACCATCCGTAATGAGATTGGATGCCCTCTTCTGGTGTGTCTGAAGACAGCTACAGTGTAGTCATAAATAAAAAAAAAAAATAAATAAATCTTAAAAATCCAGGTGGTGGTGGAGCACCTTTAGTCCCAGCACCTGGGAGGCAGAGGCAGGCGGATCTCTGTGAGTTTGAGGCCAGCCTGGTCTACAGAGTGAATTCCAGGACAGCCAGGGTTGTTACACAGAGAAACCCTGTCTCAACCCTGACCAAATAAAGTGCTTTTAAGTTATTACCTAATACAAGGTATGAAAATATTTATTATTGTTGAATAACAACTGGCCTGTTTACGAGAGTTATGTTTCTAATGCCTGTCAGGACTCCCAGCAGCAAACTGGAACAAACAGCCATGTGACACTCGTACTCAGGTGTGCACACAGACCACCATATATACACACATGTGTATACACACATACATAAGCACATGTACATACACCACCATATACACATGTGCTCACACATGTTCATACACATATACACACACATGTACAGATGTGTGCACACACACACACACACACACCACCATACATACTGAGATTTTACTTTCCCTGGACATTCTGCTTCCTACTTCCTGGTTCATTTACACAAACTCAACTAGAAAACTTGGCCACCAAGTGTTCCCTAGTCACTGGGCACGGTGTCTGTCACCCACCTGTGTGTGACCCAGTGCTTGGGAGCAGGAGGCAGGAGGACAAGAAGTTCAAGGCTAGCTTTGGCTGTACTTGTTTGGAGATAGTGTCTCATTATCCCAGGCTTGTCTCAAACTTGAAACACCGCCGAGGCTGATCTTCCATTCAGCCTCTGCCTCCTAGGAATTGAGTTTTCAGACATTGGTCACCATTCCTGACCCCAAGGCTATCTAGTATGTTCAAGGCCAACCTGGGATACATGAGACCTTGTCTTGCATAAATGAAAGAAAGAAAGAAAGAAAGAAAGAAAGAAAGAAAGAAAGAAAGAGAGAGAGAGAGAGAGAGAGAGAGAGAGAGGGAGGAAAGGAGGACGGGAGGGAGGGAGGAGGGAAGGAAGGGAGGGAGGGAGGGAGGGAGGGAGGAAGGAAGGAAGGGAGGGAGGGAGGGAGGGAGGAAGGAAGGAAAGCTGCCCCTAAGTTAACCCCATGAACGTGATGCTGGACAGAAGTGAATGCCTAGTTCCATTCTTACCAAATTCAAACTCCTTCTAAGAATACCTACCATCAGCAGAGTGATGATCAACCCCACAACCCCACAAGGGGCTGCCGAGACCACTTGGAGGTTAAGAGTATTAGCTGCTCTTGCAATGTATCCCGCACCCATGTTACAACCATCCAGCTCCAGGGGATCTGACACCCTCTTCTGGATTCCGTGGGCTCTATGCATACAGAGCACAGATATATATAAACAGGAGAGATACCCAAACATAAAGTAAGAATAAAAAACTATTTTTAAAATTAAAATAAGCCAGGCAGTTGTGGCCCAAACCTTTAATTCTGGCACTCAGGAGGCAGAGGCAGGTGGATCTCTGAGTTTGAGGCCAGCCTGATCTATAGAGCAAGTTCCAGGACAGCCAGGGGTACACAGAGAAACCCTGTCTCAAAAAAGAAACGAGAGACATACAAATACAAATAAAATAAGTGAATCTGCCTAGGGAATGGCAGTGAAAGGAACACCACTTTACCACTTTGCTTGATTCTTTAGCCATCAGGGAAGAGACAGCTGCTGGCTCTGGAGAGAGGGTGGGCGTAGACTGCTGGAGCAGAGGGAAGCTCACCCCGTGGGAAGGCTGAGTTTCTGAAGAGGCTAGCTTCACGCTGTGCACACCAGGGTAATTCCTGGGCAGAATGACTGGCAGCTGCCAGGCATTCCAGGGAAGGTGAGAACACACTCAGAGGACATCCTGGTTCACTCCTCAGGAGGCTGTCCACTAGGGATGTTATCTCAAACATCGTTCTGTGGGAACGCTCCCTCATTAGCCCATTAAGCACAATACGGAACGCTTCTGAAAACTGCTTTTCACTTATCAGATTGGCAGGAGATTAAAACACGTGGTGTTGGCTGCAGTGTGGGAAACCGGGTTTTTGGTTTTTGATGTTTTTTTTTTCCATCCTGGAAGGAGGCTAATGGGCCACAACCCTAGTGAGGGCATTTGGCAGTAGCCGATGTCTCAAGCCGTCCGGTTGCTGGGATAAAGCTCCACCCATGGAGACTCACGAACATGAGAAGCTTTTAAAAAACAAACAAGCAAACAAACAAACAAACAAACACAGGTCCTGAGGTTTTGAAGCCTAAAAATTAGCACTGAGACTAGAGTGTTCCATTAAGAGTGTTCGCTGCTCAGGATGGGAGTTCAAACCCCAGAACCTGAGATCAAGCAGCTCATGATACCTACGACTCCTGCTACACACACACACACACACACACACACACACATACATACACACATACACACACACAACACACTTGAGTGTGCACATGTGCTCGCACGTGCGTGCACAGTGATGATGTTGGCTCCAGATAGGTTAGTACAATGACATCATGCCGTCATAGCACTGTTTGCTGATAAGAGCTCAAGTTCTGTAAACAGCAGGCAATCCGTGAAGGTAAGGTATGTGTGAGGATGCCCTGCACCCACACAAGCCAACAGGGACACTGCTTAGGTACCAGGAATGACCCCCAAGAAATAGTAAGGGGTGTGTGTGTGTGTCAGGGGGTGGGGGGTGGGAGTATACGATAAGCTAGGCCTGTTGGCATAACCCCTGTAATCCCAACATTTGGGAGACTGAGACAGGAGGATTTCTGTGAGCTGGAGGCCAGCCTGGACCACACAGTGAACTGAGCAGTACCTTGCCGACTATGCTCAGTTTCGGGTCAGGTCAATGAGGAGAGATAAACGAAGTGTGGGCATCTGTTGTGGTCTCCTCTCCGAAGGCCGGGGCAGGATGCTTTCACTTTGAGGTCAGCCTAGGCTATATAGTGAGGGCAACACAGGTGACACAGTGAGACTTTGCCTCAACCCACCCAGCCACACCAAAAAGGAGGAGGAGGACAGGGAAATACTAGACACATTTTGGGGACGCTTAGGTCGAGGGTATGAGACATATTTAATCGGTTAGGGTGACGGGCAGGAATGCCAGCGGACATGCTCAGCCTGCACCATGAAGGGAGGGACATTAATCAATACAGAAGTGTGCCCTCAAAGGCCGGGGCCCCCCCCCGCCCAGCAACTGACAGCATGGTGACCGCATGTAAGCTACTGAGCTTCAGAGCCCGTTTCCTCTTGTACTAAGAAATGAAGTGCCACATGTGTGACCCAGGAGAATTGTACTTCACTCCCGGGCTGAGAGCGAGGAGTGAGATTTGGTCTGGTTACATGCTTACCGCAGTGCCCCACATCCTGGGGGCCGGAAGATGGCTGCTTAGAGGGTAAAGGCTGTGAGAACTGACAGCCTGAGTCCGATCCCTGGGACCCACATGATGGAAGGGAGACAAATGATTCTGGAAAGCTGACCTCTGACCCCCTTATTCACAGCAGCATACACACTTATTAATTTATACAAATGTATTTATATAAATGAATGTAATAAAAATACGTTTAAAAAGGCAACAGGAAGCTGAGTGCAGTGCTGTACGTGTTTAACCCCAGCACCTGGGAGGCAAGGGCAGGTGGGTCTCTGTGAGTTCAAACCCAGCCTGGTCTACAGAGTGAGTTCCAGGACAGCCAGGGCTAAAGAGAGAGAACCTATTTCAATAAACAAACAAACAAACAAGGCAACAGAAATAAAGTAAAACAACGGACATCATGGGCCGGGTGCAGGCCTACATCTGTAATCCCTGCACTTAGGAGGTACACAGGAGAGTTCTCAGTTCAAAGCCATCATCCATACAAATCTCAGAACAGCAAAATCAAAGACAAGACAAAAACTAAGTGTATCATGGTTTCAAAATGCAAACTCCATGGTGAGGCCAGAAAGCTCTTGGGTCTGTTTGCAGCCACACCGCCACAGCCACACTTAGTCTGAGACACTCACGGTATTCGGTGTCCTCTCCTTTCTACCTAGTCCTTCCCTCCCTTCCTCCCTCCCTCCCTTTCTTCCTTCCTTCTTCCCTCCTTCCTTCCTTTGACTTGGTCAACTTGAATGTCCAACTCAATCGTCACCAGCCCCAGCCCAGAAAGAGGCTGTGCACCCTCCTCTGAGATGCCAGGTACTATAGCACGTGACTGCAGATGTCACCACACACCTCACAGATGAGCCCACACTTGTTTGTGGCAATCTTGCACAGGGAGCACTTGACTGACACTAGGATGAGGCCATGGTAAGACACTGTTTCCTACCATCAGACCAGTAGACTTTCACAGGTCTCAGGCCACTGACATGGTGAGGAGGCAGGCACTCACTCCGTGGGAATGTGAACTGGCAGATTCAGAACTGGTTGACGTGTTTAGCAGGCATATGCAGCAAAGCAACACATGCAGAGAGATTCACTGAATGGACACACAAAAGAGCTGGGGCGGGGGTGCACTTGTTGCTCTTACAGAGGGGCCAGGTTCAGTTCCCAGCACCCTCGTGGTGGTTCACGACCATCTGTAACTCCAGTTCTAGGGGACCTGATGCCCCCTCCTGACCTCTGTGGGTACTTTGCACAGGCGGTGCACATATGTACATACAAGCAAAGCACTCATACATAAAGTAAAACAGATGGATCCTCAAAATGGAAAAAGAACACGCACCGCTTGCTCTTCCAGAAGATACACGCTTCATTCCCAGCAAACACGTCAGCTTACAAACTGCCTGTATCACCAGCTCTGGGAGATCTGGCGCCTTCTTTTGGCTTCAGTGGGTACTTGTCCCAGACGCACATACCCCTCCACTCAACTCTCTGTCTCTCGCTCTCTCTGTCTCTGTCTCTCTGTCTCTCTGTCTCTCTCTCTCTCTCAAAAAGAAAATAAATCTTTTTATTTATTTGAGACATAGTGTCTCTAAACAGTCCTGGCTATCCTGGAACTCCCTATGTAGACTAGACTAGCCTTGAACTCACAGAGATCTGCCTGCCTCTGTCTCCAAATGCTGGGATTAAATATGTCTGCCACCATGCCTGGCTAAAACAAAATCTTTTTTTTTTTTTTTTTTTT